>NC_058132.1:91072262-91137985 GCF_016433145.1 Gracilinanus agilis
AAAATCTCAGTTTTGAACTCTTCCATAGCTTGTGAGAAGTTTTCCTTACTTGAGGAGTGTCCGGATGCTTGTTTGTTCTCCTCCTCTGTTTGCTGGGTTGTCTGGATTTTCTCTGTGTAAAAGTTGTCGAGTGTTAAAGACTTCTTTTTCTTGTTGTTAATCTTTCTCTTCTGAACTTCCTGATACTGGGTAGCCATAATTAGCCCAGCAGCTTCTCAGGTTTATCCTCGCACTCAGGGTCTGTCTGCGGTCAAGCCCCCTGGTGGACCCTCTTGCTTGATCCTCTGCTGGAGGTTTCTTTACAAGTCCCAGGGCGCTGCTTCCACAGTCGTATACCCGTCTGCACTGGTTCCCCACTCAGGGTTTCAGAGCTTTAGCTCCTGGCTGTGTCTGCCTCCACCCACGCCTCCTCCCGCGTCTGCGCTCTGAGCCTGCACTCTGCACTCTCCGTCCATTGTCTGTTCTCTGCGCCCTGCTCCCGTGCTCAGGGTTTGTGTGTGTTCTTTAGCTTTTTGGGGTCCTAAATCTTGCTGCTCTCAAGAATAGGCCCTGGAGCTGACAATGACTTGATGGGTGCCCCAAACTTGCTCTATTTCTTTTTAGCTGGCTTCGGTGCTATATATGGTGTGTGTGGAGGGGTTAGGGGTGGGGTGGTTGCTCAGCCCGTGATTTAGTGAGAGCTGTTTCACCCCTTTATAGCATGGAAATACCTCGATTCCACGTACCTTCCACGCTGTGCCCTGTTATGGGGTTCCTCCGTTCGTCTGGACTTGTTTTTATGTCCCCTTGAGGAGTTTTGTGTGTTTCAGTCAGGAGAGGTTAAGAGCTGCTTCTTACTCTGCCGCCATCTTAACCCGGAACTTGATAAGATATTTCTGGGACAATCTTTGCTAACATCATTTATTAAAAGGCTGACCAAGCTCCTCGACAAGAGACTTCTTGTAGACTAGCAATATGTTTTTCTTTTTCACAGATGTGATGGTTCCCATCAAGGCAATCCATGACAGTTTAAAGGCTATGAAGTTCAACTTGGACAAAATGACTGGTACTTCTTGGAGCCTTTTCCAAGACCCCCTTCCCCAAATTCGGTGGATCCAAGGACATACTAACTTGAAATAAACTCAGCTGACAAAATTAAACATGCATCAAATAATAACATTTTCACACAGTGTACAGAAGGGTATAATGCTGACTTAAAGATCATAAAAGCATCATAGACTTAATGTCCTAGATATAAAAAAATGTAGAGACCATTTAGAAAAGCCTCCCTCTACTGATGAGGACACAGTGAAGCAGAAAGAGTTTAGATGACTTGCTGAAAATCCTAGATAAATGGCAGAACTAGATTCAAACTCAGCCTCCCTCTTTCTGAGCTGTCTCCAAGGCTTTTCCTGCTTCACTTATTGGTTGGTAGGCAAGAATTCCAGAGAGTGAGGTATTTACAGCTCTCACAATGATTTTTTTTTGGAGGGGAGGGAGTAGCAAGGGACAATTTCCTATAATAAAAACCTCTTCCTTGTTTATCTGTAAACAAGAATTCTCTTGGACAGTGAAGTAAATAATTAGCTAGACTGATGCCATGTTGGAGCCACAGCCAACTGTAGAAGTGACCAGAAGACTGGCCACATCCTAGGAGGAAGTCTTTTGAGTTCATTTCTTGTGTGGCTATTGTCCAATGAGAAATCTCTAGGAGATGATGAGGAGAGACTAGATGATTATATCAGGAGGTACATATTTTGGCTTTCAGGACAGGAAGTAAGGTCTTTCCCTTTTTAAACTGGAAAAAACACAGAACTATTAAATAGTCAGAAAAAAACACTCTTTAATTAAGGAAAGGGATTCAGTGCTTTCTTCAAAGCCTCCACACTGAGCTTGCGCACTACAAATCTACACAGAGCTCCAAGACTCTGTTTGCTCTGGCCACTGACCCCTGAGAGGCCACCGAGCTAGGTGACAACTCCAAAGAGCCAAGAAAATTGAGAAGCTTATATACCCTTTTAGAAGAACTGGGGACTGAGGATGGGAGAGTATAATTGATTGGTTTTGCAATGGCTGCAAAGAAAATGAGGAGCCCTAGATGGGATTATCAGTGAGAGGCTAGTGCTTTACAACACACAAAGGGGAAAGATCCAGCCAAGGGCTGGGCTACCTTGGTAAAGGACTTTGGCCTAAGAGGAGAAACCATTGGGACAAAAGGGTACTAACACAGGATTTAATTTGATAGCCCCACCCTACTTTATAGCCCTACTTTAAAGTCTATTGTTAATCTGAATTTGTGAAGTTGGGTTTTTCCCTCAAGGGGAAACTAATGTGACAAGGTTAAATTTGAGTTCTTCACCTTCTAGCTAACTAAAGTGGGGGATTATCAGACCTCACAAGGCTATAAATTTGGGGGTTTCTAGATTCCTTATCAACACCCTTTTTCTCCCTAAACTTGGCAGCTTGGGTTATTTTGGGTATTTAGGGAGTTTGCTGGCTAGTTTAGAAACCTTGAGCAATCTTTATTAAAATAATATCTCAAAACTAAAAATAGAGTCTCTAGAGAATTTCATTTGTCACAGTCAAAGATTCTGAGGAAATTCCAATCAGGCTAAGTCTGCGTTGAAATCCCTTCAGAATGTAGAGAATATTGGGAAGAAGAATGTCTGTCCTCCAGACCTATGCCACCCACTTCCATGTCCTTTCCATGTTCCTTTTGGTTAAGCTTCAAAAAATGGGAAACACACCTACAACATGTAAAAGTTAGTGACAAAAACTGTTGATCTAGTATTGAGATGCCCATTAACAATTATGTGCCCACATGAAGTGGAAGCATTACTGCTAAGACATAGAACACAGGCATTTTCTGATCAGAGAATTACAAGGTATGAAATAACCTTGCTAAATAATGAAAATATTACTTTAAAACGTTGTACAACCCTTAACCCAGCCACCTTGCTTCCAGATTTACCAGTCTCAGAAGAACCCTTACATAATTGTGAAACGCTAGTGTCCATGGCTGAAAAGCCTCGAGATAATCTCCTGGACACTCCTTTAGAGAATCCTGATCTAGTTTTATTTACTGATGGCTCTTCATTTATGAGGGATGGCATACGCTACACTGGAGCTACTGTAGTCACAGAATTTAACACTATATGGTCAGCTTCACTGCCCTCAAATCTAAGTGCTCAAGCCGCAGAACTCATAGCTCTAAAACATGCATGTATAATTGCCAAAGATAAAAAGGCTACAATTTATACGGATTCTCGATATGCATTTGGAATATGTCATGCAGTGGGTATGTTATGGCTCCAGAGAGGACTTTTAACCTCAGCTGGAAAATCTATAGCTAATGCAAAAATTATTAATGAAGTTCTTTCTGCTCTCCAGCTACCTAAAGCCCTAGCTGTAGTTCACTGCTCTGCTCATACAGGTGGCACTGACCCTGTCTCTAAGGGAAATAATCGGGCAGATATTGCTGCAAAGCTAGCAGCAATAGAAGGGCCTGAATTAATTTTAACATTAACAACCACTGATGACTTAAATTTATCACTTTCCTATGATGAGAAGGAAGTAACAAAATGGAAGCGGAAATTTAAAGCCAAACAGATAAATGGAGTATGGGTGTCCTCTGAAGGAAAACCCCTGCTCCCTAGACACTTTTATCACCAAATTTGCCAATCTATTCATAAAAATGGTCATTTTGGTACCCAGGGCATCGTGGACTCTGTTAAGAGAGTATGGATAGCTCCTGGCATAACCTCTATAGCCTCTAAAGTGTGTGCAGTTTGCCCTACTTGCCAAGCATATAACCAACACGCCTTTCGTGGCAAGGCTTTTGGTGGGCGTCCATTGGCTTACACACCTTTTGAGCACCTACAAATTGATTTCATAACAATGCCAAAGGCTGGACAATATAAATTCTGTCTGGTCATAGTGGATCAACTGACCAGGTGGCCAGAAGCATTTCCTACTGCCCGAGCCACATCAGCCTTTGTTGCCAAGGTGCTTTTAAAAGAAATCATTCCTCGTTTTGGTCTGCCTGCACGTATTGACTCGGACAGAAGGAGTCACTTTACTGATTCAGTTTTATCTGAAATATATTCCTGTCTGGGGATAACTCCAAAATTCCATGTACCATATCATCCCCAGAGCTCAGGCCAAGTTGAATGGATGAACAGAGAACTTAAAACCATGATTGGCAAATTATGTACTGAGACACATCTAAAATGGCCTGAAATTCTCCCTCTTGCTCTATTTTATCTTAGAAGCAGACCTAGGGGAGATCTACACATCTCACCATATGAGATGCTTTTTGGACATCCTCCTATACAGGCTAAACCTTTTTCTCCTGCATATACATCACTATTAGGAGGAGATACTTCTATTGCTTCCTATATTCAGGAATTGCAACACAGACTGCGTGAACTCCATGAATCTGGAACTGCAGTACAAGCAGGACCAATAGACTTTTCACTTCACAACCTGAATCCAGGAGACAAAATATATATAAAGAACTTCCAGTGCACTGGGGCAACCCAGCCTTCATGGGATGGCCCGTTTGAAATTTTACTAACCACCCCAACAGCTATAAAGATCGGAGAAAAGGACTCTTGGATTCATTGCTCACATGTAAAGAGGGCATCTTCTATTGAACCTGATTGACTGTTTCCTGTTACCTGCATTGGAGATAACAGTTCATAGACTCATGGATGCTAATTTGGAATCATCGGTTTGTCTTGATTCTTTCCCTGATTTTATTTTAATTTTCTTATTGATTTTCCTAATATCTTTTAATAGAATAATTGGTATTTTTGTCTTTTTTCTCATTTCTTGTACTTGAGTACATATAATCACTTAATTTTTTCATTATTTTTTGCAATGCTATAATTTTAATATATATATAATTGCTGTAATATTACTGCTTACTCACAAGGTTTAGACTCCAAGAACTTGCCATACATTGTTAAATGTTATGGGACTGTGATTAATGCTTCTGTCTAATTCCAGGAGAAGGGAACACATGAGCCATTAATAATGCTAAGAAAAGCACAAGGTCATGGAGACCGACCGACCAATCCAATGGGATTGCTGAGAACATCTGCACAGTGCCAAGGAGCACAAGGTTAAAGATCATACATATACAGGTGGGATTGAGGTACTCCCACGCCAACACTGAGGACTTGAACTCAGTGTAAGAATCGAAGCTGCGACGCTTAACATATGTTAAGACGTAGCACTCTCCGAACTACACTGCCAGTCAGGTACCACAAGTTGGCTATTATCTGGCTCACCCATATACTCCTGAGAGTAAAGGGAATGACAGACGCTTCCCTTGCATTTAAATCTGGTCCTTTTTTCTCTCTTATAGAATGGCAGCTTCCTGTAGTCTTAGCTGCAAATGGGTAAGTGCAGT
Source organism: Gracilinanus agilis (assembly GCF_016433145.1). Classification (NCBI taxonomy): domain Eukaryota; kingdom Metazoa; phylum Chordata; class Mammalia; order Didelphimorphia; family Didelphidae; genus Gracilinanus; species Gracilinanus agilis. The sequence continues at coordinate 91,077,658 of NC_058132.1, forward strand.
ATTACTGCATTGTATCCTACAGACTAGTAGGATGGAAATTATAATTGATTAGACCCTAATACAAGGGCCTGTTATAATTTTATTTTGCTTCCTTCAAAAAATTTTTATGTACATAACTTTTGATATTTTGATTTTGATTTTAATGCCTTTCTTTTTCAAAAGCTTCAATTTTCTTCTATTTGATTTTTATATATTTTTTTCTTTTTTTTCTTTTGAATTGACTCATACAACCCCATGACTCAACTATATATATTGAGCTGATCTGGGTATTTCCTTCTAAATACCCACGTCAGGGGGGATTGTATTTTTATAAAATCCAAGATTAATCGTATTTTTATTATATCCAAGATTTAATTTTTGGTTTTGTTTGAGAAAAATTCTCAGGGAAAAAAAAACTTGCTGATTCCTTAATCCAGAGAATGAACTATTTGCAGAGAGATGCCTGAAGAACCTACGTTTAATCAAGAGATCCAGAATGAACCTTGGGTTGCAATTGATTGAACTGATGGGGTTTGTTGCATCAAGTGATCCAGAATGAACTTTGGGTACTACTGAATGGACTGATGGGGTTTGAACAGCTACTTTAATTGTACATGATATGCCGATTGGGGACTGCCCCCAACTGGTTTCTTGTCAACGCGCTTAGCAAAACATTGGTTTTGCTTTCTCTCTTTTCCATTTCCCTCTTATCTCTAACTATTGTAGTTAGAAGGACCTTTGTGGTAGAAGATGTTTGTGTAACATGATCACTTGGGGTGACTAGGCACCCAATATGATCATCAGGGGGGATTGTGTAAATAGAATTAGCTCGAGCCCATTAATAGTCAAAATTCTATTCAACCTAGGCGTGCTAATGATGTCACCCTAACCTCCCTTAGTGGGGAGGGGAGACGAGTTACCCATACATGACAATAAGTAACAAATCAAGAATAAGGGACTGCCCTTTGGGCAGTCCAAATCAATGTAGAAACTGCCATTTGTCCATTTGAATTAGAAGTGGACCACAGGAAGTGATGAAAGACACTATCTCTTTAAGTAAGTGAGTGAACTTCCTGTGGGGGCAGTTGCCGTCTCGAACTGGAAGAAGAAGCATCTCCTGAGACCACAGACAGATTATGCTCTATATTGTCACGTGGGTAAGTTAGGCTGACTTCCTTGGCCTAGCTGGGCCAATTCTAAACTCTGTCTATCTGGCTGTTGGGCCTTGTGGCTTACAGCTTCATTTATTAAGCTTTATAACCTTCTTTTCTCTGTCCAGGCCTTTGGCCTGGACTAGCCTCTCTCCTTTTCTCTTTATTCCTACTTTTACCTACCGATTGTAAATAAACTCTTCAACCCGATGCTGACTTGGGTCTGATTTAATTAAGGAATCAACCTAAATTGTTGGTTCCTGGCGGCCACATATTTAATATATATTTATAAATACCTAAATTTTCCTTCTTACAAACATGCTTGAAAAGGGAAGGGAATTATAATTGGCTATGCTCTACTGTAGCAAGAACACATTGAAGTACTATTTTCCATTAAGAATTTCACATTTTAAGAGAGACAAAAAGGAACACATCCAAAAGGACAACCAGGGTGTTGAGAAGATTGGAATTACATGCAACATGAGGTAGGGAGAGTGAATTTTTAACCTGCAAAAGAAAAAGACTTAGCAAGGATATAACCCAGAATGTAGTAAGTTTCTCTATGCTAGGGGCATATTGGAACCAGGTTAAAGATATTAGTGCTTACTAAATATTGATTGACTTTACTCATAACAGCCTGGTAAAGGAAACAGCATAGGCCAGTGATGGTGAACCTTTTAAAGACTGAATGCCCAAACTGCAACCCTCATGCTGCATGTGAGCCCCCTGCCTTATCCCAGACAGGAGAGGGAGGAAGCATTCCCATTGGGCTTCTGGGTAGAGGGGCAGGTGATGTGAGAAATGTCCTCAGGCATATGTGTAGAGAGGTAGGGGAGCAGCCCCCTCCAAAACGAGTGCCATACATTCACCAACAGAGATACAGGCTGTCACCAGGGAAAGCTCTGAGACAAATGGGGCATCTGTGCCAATAACAAACGGCAGTTATTCCCCAACAAGCAAGTTGGTACCACTAAGGGCCTGGCTCACAGGCTGTAGGCCACAGGGATCATATTAGCAAGGAATTGGCTAAGGGAAGTGATTTTTACTTAGTTGTCCTCAGAGGCTAATCAGTAACTAATTGAAAGAAATGACTCAACCCATGGATTGGCATTGACCCAAGATATGGTTCCATCCTGGGAGGGGAAAGGTAAGTCAGCTCTGGGGTGACTGCTCCCATGGTTCCATTTACTTAAGGGCTGTAATATTAGCAGTTCCTGGGGGATAGAAATCAGAGTAAAATGCATATTAGTGTTCTCTCTAGCCACATTTGATTTTCAGCCTTCAGGGCTCAGAGCCCATTTTGCCTCTGCTAGGAGATGCTACTTTCTGCCAGGCTGTATTGCTAACCTTTATCCTGGCACCAGAAGTTTTGACCTATATCCCCAAATGGAAAAGTCCTTAGTGTGTGAAGTGGAAATTTAAGTCTGAGGCCAGATTTTAACTCAGATGTTCCCAAGTCCAGGTCTAGCACTCTATCCACTGTGCCACCTAGCTGCCCCTGATATTATTAAAGTGCACTGAAAGTGATAAAAAGTCATACCCTTTGATCCTGTAATACCACTACTGGGTCTGTATCCCAAAGACATAATGAAAAAAGAGAAATGACCTATTTCTACAAAAATATTTATAGCAGCTCTTTTTGTAGAGGCAAGAAATTGGAAATTATGTGGAACATCCATCAGACAGGGAATGGTTGGATCAAATTGTGGTACATGTTGGTGATGGAATACTATTGTGGTATAAGAAATGATAAACAAGATGATTATAGAAAAAGCTGGAAAGATCTGAATGAACTGATGCAGGGTGAAATAAGTAGAACCAGGAGAATACTATACACAGTAATAGCAATAATGTATGACGATCAACTGTGAAAACTTGGCTACTCTCAGCAATGGAATGACCTGGGACAATCCTGAAAGCCTTATGATGGAAAATGCCACTCACCTCCAGAGAAAGAACTGTTGGAGTCAGATGAATATACATCAAAGCATACTATCTTTCTCATCAGTGTATTTACTGTTTTATTTGGGGGGTGGGTAGTTATATATGAGTGTGCTCTTACAAAATGACCAATATGAAAATATTTTTTTCATGATAATAAAAACAAACAAAAAATTAAACTGACAAAAAGTAGTTTGTAGGTAAAATTTGAGGTAGAGGGGGAGGACATATATCGGAAGGTAGCATTTGAGTTGAGCTTTAAAGGACAGGTCCAGGGGGTCAGCTGGGTGGCTCAGTGGATTGAGAGCCAGACCCAGAGATGGCAGATCCTGGGATCAAATTTGGCCTCAGACACTTCCTAGCCTAGCTGTCTGACACTGGGCAAGTCACTTAACCCCCATTGCCTAGCCTTTACCACTCTTCCGCCTTAGAACCAATACACAGTATTGATTCTAAGACAGAAGGTAAGGGCTTAAAAAAAAAAAAAAAAAAGGACAGGTAGGAGTTCCAGAAAGGAGAAAACACTACAGGTACAGAGAACAGTATAAGTAAAGTCATGAAGACATAACAATGAAGTGCACTTTCAGGAAGGCAGAGTTGGCTAAAGACCAGAAAATGTGGAGGACAGATAAAGCTAGAAAGGTGGCAAAAGTAGAAAGAAGAGAGGGTATGGGGGTGGAGGAAGAGTGCCAATGATAGGCCTTGGAACCAAGAAGAAGAAAGAAGGAGCAATTGGAAAAGTAACTAGAAAACTGGAATCATATATTTAGAGCTGGAAAGGATCCTAAAGATCACTTAATCCACCAACTTCTCTTACAGATGAGAAAAAAATTGAGGCTTAAAGAGATTTAATGATTTATCCAAGAAGAATGTGGTGCCTGAAGCCACAGGTACAAGTCAATGGCAAAAACAACACAGGCCAAAGAAGTAGGAGACTGAAGATGGCCACTGATTTGACAGTTACTGGAGGTTATTGGAGACCTTTGAGAAAAGTTTCAATGGAATGCTCATTGCAAAAGATTGAATAAGAAGTAATGAGGAAATATTGAGTTTAGATAACTTTTTCAGTCTTCTTACATTTTACTTCCTCTCATAGATGAGACAGCCATACTGACTAGTATGCTATTTCTAGGACATGGCAATCATTCTCCCATATGTGTACATTTGCATGGGTTGTCTCCTCTATCTGAAATGTTTTCCCTCTTTAATGCAAACTCTTAAAGGCTCTGCCTTCCTTTAAGATTCAGTTCAAGGGGGCAGCTGAGTGGCTCAGTGGATTGAGAGCTAGGCCTAGAGATAGGAGGTTCTGGGTTTAAATCTGGCCTTTGATACTTCATAGCTGTGTGACCCTAGGCAAGTCTCTTAAATCCCATTGCCTAGCCCTTACCACTCTTCTGTTCTTAGAACAAAATATTGATTCTAGGACAGAAATTAAGGGTATATATATATATATATATATATATATATATATATATATATATATTTTTTTTTTTTTTTTTTTGAAGATTCAGCTCAAGCAGTAGTACTACCCTGTCTAGGAGATCTTTCCTGGTTACTCAAGGCTGTTCATTTTCATCAATCATCATCATCATCCCCTGTGTGAGGTGAAGGAGGGAGGAACAGATTGAACCCAGCACTCAGTTGGGGGGAGGAGCAGGCCATATGGCACTCCATTTCTAAAAGGTTTGCCATCACTGACCTAGTCCTTACTACTCTTTTGCTTTGGAATTGATATTTATATGAATTCAAAGACAAGGCAAAGTTTTTTTTTGTTTTTTGTTTTTTGTTTTTTTTTTTTTTTAAGAGTTGGACACAACTGAACAACTTGAAAGAAGCAGGAGGCAAAGTGCAAAGATATAGAATCTGGAGAGAGGCTTATGTAAGAAAAAGCATGAAAGTCAGTGTCACCAGACTGCAGAGTACACTGAAGGGAGTAAAGGATAAGACTGAAAAGGTAGGAAGGGGCCAGGTTGCGAAAAGCTTTAAAGCCAAAACAGGATTTTCTATATTATTCTAGAGGTAATGAGGAGCCCAGTGCCTGGCATGTCATACTGAATAAATGCTTATTTCCTCCAACCCCCTTCAGCAGGCAGTGATAAAGGCAAGGCTGAGACAGTTCCCCGCTGCTGGGAGGAAATGCCCAACTCAGTATAGAGAAGAGTACCCAGCTGAACTAGTTCACCAAAAAGTCAAGCTTGGCAAGGAGAGTGTAGCCAGTGCAGAGGTTTCTTTTCATCTACTATGTATTTTTCTTGTGTCAGCTAATGAATGAATATACATTGTCTCTCCCACTTAATAAAAGCTCCTTAAAGGCAGGGCTTGTTTGACGGTCGATCAGTCTTAATTACCAGCTTACTCTGGACACATAGTACTTAAATGCTTAGTGATACAAACTTCATTATACTCTTAACACTGTCTCTAGATTAACCTAGTTCTAAGTCAATAAAGTCAATGGATTGGGGCAGCTGGGTGGCTCAGTGGATAGAGAGCCAGGTGTCCTACTTCAAATCAGGATTCAGTATCTTCCTAGCTGGGTGAAGTTGGGCAAGTCACTTAACCCCAGTTGCCTAGCCCTTGTAGCCTTACTGCCTAAGAAGAGATACTATTCTAAGATGGAAGGCAAGGGTTTTTTTAAAAAGTCTATGGATCAGGTGTGTGTGAAGTTGAATTATCAAATTAACATTTAAATAGCACTTACTATGCCCTAGGCGCTGTGTGCTTTATCATTATCTCATTTGTTCTTTATAACCTTGGGAGGTGGGTGCTATCATTATTATTCCCAATTTTACAGACAAGGAAACTGAGGCAAACAGAAGTGACCTGCAAAGGTCACATAACCAGTAAGTGTCAGACGTCAAATTTGACCTCAGGTCTTCCAGACTCCAAGCCTTAGTGCTCTAAGAATTGAATTAAACTGAATTGAGATTGCAGAATTCCAGATGCTTTAAACAACAAGCATGCTAGAAAAGCCAAACTGTTTTCAAAAAGTACTTTGTGCGCTGCCATATTTCCAATAATTTTTGTCTCTTGAAATGTGAAGAGAACTAGGCCTAGAGACAGGAGGTCCTGGGTTCAAATTTGGCCTCTGTATGACCCAGGGCAAGTCCCTTAACCCCCACTGCGTAGGCCCTTACCGCTCTTTAGTTTTGGTTCTAAAACGAAAGATTAGGGCTTAAAAATTTTTTTTAATCCTAGGCCGCTGGGACCTAAATAAATAATTCAAACTGACATTTAGCTTTAGGGCCTCAGGAAACTGCTCGGAGTTGGCGCATGCTCAGACTTGTCTTGCTCTCTCTGTTTCCCTCTTCCCCGCCCAACTGGAGCAGTTTCTGGCTCTTTCGTCCCTTCCCTGGCTTCATTGCCCGAAGCTGATTCGCGAAGCGCGGGCTCCCCCAGGCGGCCCCCGCCTCTCTGTGCAACTCAGGCAGGGCGCGGCCCCGGGGGAGCCCGCGAGGAGGCCTCCGCTGCACCTCGGCCGCTTGTTTGTCAGCGTCCTCGTCCCGGGGGCCGGGCGGAGCTCATTAGGCCGCGCTGCCAACCCATTCCCCGCGGGGCGGCAGTTCTAACTAGGCCCACGAGGGCCCTGCTCGAGCCCGGCTCCCGGCTCTGGAGTGCAGGCGGCGCGGCCCAGTCGCCATGACAACGGCGCCACTAGCCAGTGCAAGTTACCGGCGCTGACGCAGGCCGCACAACTCGGGCCCAGAACCTAAAGAATGAGGCCGAGACACCCCCCAAATCACCCTGGCCGATGCCGCCCCGGCCCCGCTGCGGCCAAAGGGCCCCGCAGCCTTTACCCTCCGCCAGCATCTCCTAAAAAAATTGTCGGGCCAACGGGCGCTGTCCCATGAGTCCTAGCTGCCGGCGGAGGTACCAGCGCCGGTATAGAGAGGTCGCCGCAGAGCATTATGGGCCAGCTGGCGTACCGCGGCGTCCGTAACCTTATTTTTCTCGCCAGCCTCTGACCTCCCCGCCTCCTACCTCGGGCCCCCTATTCTCTGGGACAGTTCAGTTTGAAGGATGCCCCCGTGGACGGAGACCAGATACCAGATACCCCAGTCCCTGACCCGGTGCTGCTCTAGACTTGTCAAAGTTACCACCTTGGGCCTCAGTATTCCCATCTCAAAAATGGGGCAGAGTGTTGGCTAGGTTTCATTTTCTTTTGAGGATAGTCTATAGCTCTAGTATTATTCACTCAAAGAGATAAGAGTTGTAAAATACTTTGCAAACGTGAAAGCTCTACATAAATATTAGCTGGCATTAGAAGTTTTTTTTGTTTTTTTTTTTTTTATCCTGGGACTCCATTCTAGGAGCATAGGGCCACAACCAGTAGGCAATGGGTCGCTCAGGGTGACCCAGCTGGAAAGTGTCTGAGCCCGGATTTGAACCTAGGACCTTTCGTCTCTAGGCCTGGCTCTCAATCCACTGAGCTAGCCCAACTGCTAAAGAAACTGCAACCTAAACGGCATTAGAAGTAGTATTATCCAAATCGAAGCGTAGTGCCTGGCATTTAGTGGCGCTTGAATCTTTGCCGGATTGGAGGGGGTGGGGAGGGAGAGTTATTAAGTTATCTAAAAATAGCGGTTATTCCCAAAAAAGTAGAGTACTGAAAAGCTTGGAAGATCTCTGATTTAGAAACAGAGGACCTGGGTTCAAATTCCATTTATGCTTATTAGAGTGACCTTGGGAAAGTAAACCTCCTCTTTTTGAGGTCTCAGTTTCCTCCTCTGTAAAATGAGGGAGTTAGGGCTCTTTATGGAAGGGCTATTTATCTAGAGGGCTTCTTAACTTGGGGCCTATGAACTGAAAAAAAAATTTTTTTTTCATAACTATTTCAATTGGTTTCTTGTAATCTTTCGCATTTTTTTTAAACCCTTACCTTCCTTCTTAGAATCAATACTGTGCTAGGCAATGGAGGTTATGTGACTTGCCCAGGGTCAAGTTGGGAATTGAGGCCAAATTCTAACCCAGGATATCCAATCACAAGGCCTGGCTCTCAATCCACTGAGCTACCTAGCTGCCCTCCTTATGCATTTTTAAAAATGCATTTAAAAACAGTTTTCTGTGAGGAGTCCACAGTTTCACCAGACTGCCAAAGAGGTCCATAAACAAAAAATAAAGGTTCAACTAAATGACCTCTAGCATCCTATCCAGCTCTAGATCTGTGATCCCCTAAAAGACCACATAATCCAAACTCAAACACTGCATAGTTCAAAAACACTGGATAATCCAAAAAGGCACTTGGGATGTGGTTCCTATTTCTCACCCTTTCCCCTGCTGATTTCCTTAACTATATGCCTCAGTACAGCCTACCTAGAAATCTTTTTTTGCTCTGAGGGCCTGGACAAAGCAAGCAAGCAATTACATTTAATATTTTCATCTGCAAAATGGGGACAATTATAGGAGGATGGAAATGAAAGTTTGCTGGAACTTTAGGGATCATCTAAGACAGAGGGCAATTTGGCAAAACCTATGGAACCACATAAAAATATTTTTAGATGCATAAAACAAATACATAAAATGACAAGGAAACCAATTGAAATAGTAATCAGAACTTTTTTTTAAGTTCATGGGCCCCAAGTTTAGAACTCCTCTAGATAAACAGCTCTGCCATCCCATTCCCCATTTTATAAATAAGGAAACTGAAAGAGCCAAAGACATTTATTTATTTTTACAAAAGCTCACCCAGGACAGAGAAAGGACTTGAACCCAGGTCTCTGACTCCCTATTCAAGGATTCTTTCCTCTTTAACTTACTGCCCTCCCCGTCCTATAGGACCTTTGTGGCTATCCATAAAGACATTGAGTGTAAAGCATTTTATGAGAGGGGAAGTTCGTGAGTTAATGGGACGTGGGGAGGATCATCACTAATATCCTTGAATGCTTGTTCATTGACCGAATGTCTTTCCTGGGGGAAGCAACTGCAAGAATTGTAAAGAGCAACAAAAACAACAATAATAACTAGTATTTATTGGAACACTGTAAGGTTTGCAAAGTGCTTCACAAATATTACTTTGTTTTATCCTGATAGGCGCTATGAGGACAAGTGTCTATGGGTTCAAGCAGTGGGAAAAAACAATAGCAATAATAATAATGTTATTTCCTACTCTTTCTGACCCCTTGTGAGATTTTCTTGGTAAAGATACTGGAGTGGTTTGCTATTTCCTTTTCTAGCTCATTTTACAGATGAGGAAACAGAGGCAAACAGAGTTAAGTAACTTGCCCAGGGTCACACAGCCAGTAAGCGTCTGAATCAGATTTGAACTCGGGTCTTCCTGACTGCAGGCCCAAAGCTCTAACACTGAGCCACCTCACTGCAATAATAATATTAATAATAGCCCTCTGCAATATCTTGCTTATTAGGCATAATAAGAATAATTTTAATTCCTATACTGTTTTAAGAGTCTTTTAAAAGCTTCCTTTAGGAACATTTCCTATGAGGTAGCTACTACTAGTATTATTATTGCCATTTTACAGATGAGGAAACAGGCTTTGAGTAGAAGTGACTTGCTAAGAAAAGCAGAATTTTGAGCGCAGCCTTTATGACTAAATGCTGCGTTCTTCCCACCTTCAGAAGGTTAAGCTGCAAGACTAGCTCCCCAAGTCCTAAACGTCTATGAAGCTCCACATCCTTCTCTTCTTCCTCCAGGAAACCTCTGAACACCTACATGTGGTGACCTTGTTGTCTCCTTCCTCTGAGCTTCCAAAATATTTTATATTTGTTTGCTTTTTAAATTAAATAATTAATAAAATTCATTAAAATTTATTTATTTCATTAAGTTCATTTTATTTATTTATATTCATTTACTAAATTTTTATTATTTATTATTAAATTTATTTTTATTTATCATTAAATATTTGTTAAATATATTTATTTATTAAATTTAAGCAATAAACCTCAAATAATTAAATAATTAATGAAAATCAAGGAAAGTAAATTAATTAATTAAATAATTCTTACCTTCTGTCTTAGAATCGATAACAAGTATTGATTCCAAGACAAAAGAGTGGCAAAGGTTAGGCGATTGGAATTGAGTGACTTGCCTAGGGTCTCACAGCTAGGAAGTATCTGAGGTCATGTTTGAACCCAGGGCCTCCCAATTCTAGGCCTGGCACTCTATCCACCATGCTACCTAACTCACTCATTCAAGTCTTTAGAGCATAAATCCAATAATAACTCAGCTCCAGAGGCAGCACCCTGTAGCCAAACTTAATTTGAAGTCAAAGAAACTAGGTTCAGGGCTTATCTCTGCAATTTATTTAGCTGTGTGACTTTGGGCAAGTCCCTGCCCCATGCATGGCACAATGGAAGGACAATCAGTGGATCTGGGTTCAAATTCCACTTCTGACACTATCTATATGACCTTGGTTAAGTCACAAGTCTTCTGGGTCTTTGTTCCTCATCTCTAAAAATGAAGCAAGTAGGCTAAATGGCGTCGGAGGCCCCTTCCAGCTCTAGAATGATGATTTTACAGCTAGATCATATTTTCTAGGTACTTTCCTAGCTCTTCCATGATCATGCCATTTTCCCTCTCTGGGTCTCAGTTTCCCCATCTGTAAATAATAGCCCTTTATGTAAGATATACGAAACCATTCCTTCACAATAAGCCCGTGAGGTTGGCAGTACAAGTATCCTTCATCCCAGTTTTGCAGAATAGGGAACATAGGCTTTTAGTGACTCAGGTTTTTACAGTTAATAAGTGACAGAGACAGGACTTGAACTTAGTTTTTCTCACTCTCTTCCCATCCAACAATATGACTTCTACAAAATGGGGCTAATAATCCTTCTACTCTCTCTTTCACAGGGCATTTATTTATTTATTTTTAGGCCTTTACCTTCTGTCTTAGAATCAATACTATGTATTGGCTCCAAGGCAGAAGAGCAGTAAGGGCTAGGCAATCCCAGGGTCACACAGCTGGGAAGTGTCTGAGGCCAGATTTGAACCCAGGACCTTCCGTCTCTAGGCCTGGCTCTCAATCCACTGAGCCACCCAACTGCCCCCTCACAGGGCAGTTGTGAGAGAGGTTAAACGATTTTTTTTTTTCAGATTTTTAAGCCCTAAAGCAATACAGAAAAAGATGACTATTGCAGCCTGGCTCCAGAGTCCTGGGAGCCTAGATAAAACAGGAGCCCCCACATTCTGGGCCCCATCATCCTCTGGCTCTGAGCAAGCTGGCAGCCTCGGTCCATTCAGGGCTGAACTAGGCCTGCTAACCATTAAGTTCTGAGCCTGAGAGCTCAGAACAGGCTGGGGCTGAGAGAGCTCCCCTTGGGGGTAGAAAGAAAGTTTCAGCCACCAAAACTTTTCTTGCACTCCTCTCTGGAGATCCTCCACCAATTAGGCCTTAATGAGCTGGACTTGGTCTGGAGCTCAGCTCCCCGGAGTCCCTGGGCTTGGGCCAGCCCCAAAGGCCCAATTACCTCCAAGAGCGACCGGCAACCTGAGACTGGAGTGATGCACGGTCACACCTGCGGCCTGGCCCCTCCGAGCCCGGCCATCCCCAGGCTCCGCGGCCTGGCCCCAGCTGCCTGACCAACTTTTTTAATGGGTAGAAGCGGCTATTTCTGCAGGTTTGATGACGCGGCCCACTGGGCCCCGGCTCCCCAGGAACACCAGTGCTGGGCCTCTCCCAAGGAGCCCGAGTTGTTTTTCAAAGTTCAGCTTAGCAGCAATTTAGGTGGATAGGCCGGCCAATTAAACTGGCCACAATGCACAAAACATCAGCCCCGAAAGGGACCCGAGAAACCACCTCAGTAAGCATTAAGTCAACAGAGTGAGAGCTAGAGAGAAACTTGGAAAACAACCATCCAGTCCCTTAAATTTACAGAAGGGGAAACTGAGCCTCACAGAGAGGGAAACGGGCATTTTTACGTAGTCACACAGTGCTAACGGGCAGCTGCAGAGAAGATACAAACCCACAAACCAGCGTCTTCCAATGACGCCTCATTATAAACAAGGAAAATGCCCCAAACAATAAAACTAAACATCTACTCTAAGCAGGGCCCCGTGTTTGACCACAACGTATAGGGATGTCATGCACATTTTATATACGATAAATGATCCTAAAACACAATGCTATGTGACAAGTCCGTCAGAGAAGGGCTAATAAAGTCGTGAGAGCCAAGACACAATGATAAGACCAAGAGAGGCTTCCTGGAGGAGGCAGCATTTGTGATGGGCTTTTGTGGATGGCTAGGATTCAACAGCCAAGGAAGGATAAGAAGGGAGGGAAATGCAGGAATAGCAAAATGCTGGAACTAAGACATAGAGGCGTGAGAATACAACATATATCCAAGGGAAGAAACACTATCCCAGGCTGAATAGAGCAAAGAATACAAGAGGGAACATAGTATAAGATGAGCCTAGAAAGGTAGACTGAAGCCAGGTTGTATAAAGCCTTGAATGTCAGGCAGAGGAGCATGAACTTTATTGAAACAAGAGGGAGTCACTGGAAAGGGTCAAAGTAACCTCCTAAGAATGGGAAAAGGGTTTTATTACCCAGGAAGCAGTTAAGGCAAAAGAAGCATTTGGCCTCAGACTCAACTTGCCCCAAACCAGGTTCATTATCTTTACAAAATAATCCATGAAACCAAGTCCTTTATGTGTTTGGCTTTTTTTTAGAGACTACGACTTCCCATCTCCCCAAAGTTGGTCATTCAAGGGTTATTCCCGGGGCTAATTGCACTGCACCTATATGAGGGCTTTGACCTGCTCTGGGCCACTTCAAGCCTCCTTAGACAACGCGATGGCGCCACTCCGCATCGCCTGACGTCTGACTTCGTGTGGATGCCTGTGTTAAAACTCTCTCCTTTCCCGTCAGCGTGATGTTTAGAAGTCATTGGTGCAAAGTGGCAATAGCGGGAAGTAAGGCTGCAAAGGGGAACTTAGAAGTCACGTAAAAACAGTCCCAAAGGTCAAAGGAGCCTACTTTACAAACGGCATCATATAATAACCCAAAGGCTGACCATCTGTGCTGATTCCAGGGAAGCCACTGAGACCTCATTGTCGTCGTCTGGGCTCTCGGTCCTGTGCTTTGTCAGCTTCAGACAAGATCCAGACGTCTGCAGTAAGACATGTGGCACACCAAGTGGTGCTGAGAACTTAATGATTTTAAAGTTTTACCCCCAACTTTGAGGTGATTTGATATGTTAATGCACTCACCCAGGGTGACAGAGGTCTCACTTCCCTCCCCCCAGGACCCAGGACTCTAATCCATGGTTACATGTGTGTTAGTTAAAATCACTTGGGGTTCTATTTGGAAATATTGAGCCTCAAGATATGTAGTATCTTACAAACTTCCTGTGGACTTGTGGGGAACTTCGAAACTACATTCCGGTTTCTGACAACAGGAACCAACTTATAGCGCAGCTTAAATTCGGAGGGCGGGCTTGAGACAGGCTCTTTTGGCTACGTAGTGAGGATGGGCACTGGTGGTAACTTTGAAGAGCTTTTATCAGGCTCGTGTCTTACATATGTTTTTTTTTTTTATCAACATGGCCATGGCAATTAAAATATTATTTTCTCTCATAATATCAGCCTTTATCATTTTTAATCACATGAATGACTATCTGTGCCTTTCCCCTTCTCCATCCTCTTCCCACTCTGCCTTCCTTCACCCTGTCCCTGAGCCCTTGCCATTGGCTTCTGTATCCTTTTATGTCACTTGTCTCTGAGCTTTCTAACCTTCTTTTCCCTATACCCTCTGTGCCTTATTAAACTGTGGTTGCAGCTTCATTTCCTGCTGGCAAGTACCCAAAGAACTGAGCATGCCTACCTTCATTTCATAATTTCATAAATTAATGAGCAACTCAACATTCAATTGACTTAGCCCATAGCAGCTCAGAACTTTCAAGATACAGAGATCCTCAAGAGGAAACAAAGCAGATGCCCATTGATTGGGGAATAACTAAATGGTGATACATTAATAAAATAGAATGTTACTGTGCTACAAGAGTCAGTGTCTAAGAAAGAGAAAACTTGGGGGAAGAATGTGGGGAGAGGTCATGAGAGCTGTCTTCAAATATCTGAAAGGCAGTCATGTGAAAGAGGGATTCAGTTTGTTCTACTTGGCCTCAGATGGTAGAACCTGGAGAATTGTATAGAATAGAGACAGCTTTCACTTTGATGTAAGGAAAAATTTCCTCACCATTTGAGCTGTCCAAAAATGAAAGGTGTTGGCCACCTTAAGAGGTAGTGAGTTCTCCACCACTAAAGGTCTTCAAGCAAAGGTGGGATGATCACTTTGATCAGGAATGTGTTGGGGGATAGAATTGTGCAAGTGTGGATTGTTCTCTGAGGTCCCTTCCAACTATTTGATTGTGAAATTACACAATTCCTCAGACATGGGCTTCTGGAACCTGACAGGTCTCTCAAAGATAGAGATTCATCTCAGTTCTCTGACATACCGGTGCTCCAAATTTCTCTTTGCCCCATTTCCCAAACTACTAGTATTCTCTAGAGCAGGGGTCGGCAACGAATGGCTCTTTCTGCAGGAGCCATAAAGTCAATTTTTTTTTCAGGCGCTGTTACAGGAGTACGCACCGTGAACACTGTACGGCTCTCATGAAATTACATTTAAAAAAATGTGGCGTTTATGGCTCTCACGGCCAAAAAGGTTGCCGACCCCTGCTCTAGAGGCATTGCTCTCCCGCTTTTTCTGAAAAGAATTTTGAAAAAGGTAAACTGATCACTCTATTATTTATCAGACAGGTTACTGAACACATTGCTCACTGACTTTTGAGGTAGAAGATAAGAGCTCCTGTTCTATCATTTACCAACTATATGACTATAGGCACTTAACCTTTATTAGCCTCAGTTTCCCCATCTTTAAAAATGAAGTTCTTAGGTTAAATGATTTCTAAGGTTCCCTCTAGGTCTATCTTACTAAGCCTAAGGGAGACAATGCAGACTAGTAAAAAAGAGTCCAGAATAAAGAGTCAAGCAACCTGGATTTTAAAATGTCCCAAATCTACTGTTTGCTATCTCGGACAAATCAATCTATCTTTCAGAGCCTCAGCTTCCTTGCCGGGAAAATAAAGGGCCTTAGTCTCAGGTATTTCAGGCCAGCTCTAAAATCCTACAATCCCCACCCCAGACCATGACTTTGGCAAGTTACTTCCCTTCATCTGTAAAAATAGGAAAATTAATTCATGCCTTGCAAAGAATACTAAAATGTCAGAGCTAGAAATCCTCAAGCTCAGCCTTCTCATTTTACAAATGGATAAAACTGAGGTCCAGACAGGGCAAGAGTTCTAGGATCAAAGAGAAAATGGATTAAAACACTTGACCTTGTCCTGTTTAACATTTTTTTTAAACCCTTACCTCCCATCTTAGAATCAATACTGTGTATTGGTTCTAAGGCAAAAGAGTGGTAAGGGCTTAGACAATAAGGGTTCAATGACTTGCCCAAAGTCACACAGCTAGGAAGTGTCTGAGGCCACATTTGAACCCAGGATCTCCCATCTCTGGGCCTGACTCAATCCACTGAGCCACCTAGCTGCCCCCCATTCAACATTTTTAATCAATAACTTGAATTCAGGCA
This sequence comes from Gracilinanus agilis, assembly GCF_016433145.1. Classification (NCBI taxonomy): domain Eukaryota; kingdom Metazoa; phylum Chordata; class Mammalia; order Didelphimorphia; family Didelphidae; genus Gracilinanus; species Gracilinanus agilis. The sequence goes on from NC_058132.1 coordinate 91,093,268, forward strand.
CAGAAGACAGAGCTAGGAAGAGATCTCTCATCATTAAATGACTTCTATCCCAGATTTCCCCCCACTCACTCCCATTCTAGATCCTTACAGGCCTTCCTTTGTCCTCATAACCAGTTTCTAGTCCTTCCCAGTCTCATCCCTTCTCTCAACCTCCATTTGTAGCAGGCTTCTCAGCAGCAACCTCTTCTCAGTGTCCCTGCCTCCATCTCTCCCAAGCTCCCTTTCCAGAACCAAACTCTGACACTATTTCTTCTCTGCTCAGGAACCTGATATGCCTCTAGTCCAACCTCACTGTACAAACGAAGGAACTGAAACTCAGAAAGGACAAAGAATGTGCCCAAAGTCACACATGAAGCTAGAGACAGAGCTTGGACGGAGAACTCATATTTTCTAACTCTTAAGCCTCTCCATAGTTCCTTGTGTCATCAATTCATAGAGCTTTACTAAGCACAGGGAGCATGGCACAGGACACAGTTATAGATTTGAATCAAATAAAATCAAGGTCCTATTGTTGAAAAGAATCACGGGCAGTTTCCATTTTATTTTTAAATAAAGTATCATTAAGTAAAGTCTAGAGATGAGAAGACCTGGATTTGAATCTCAGTTCTGTCAGTAACTCCCATCATAAGCTTGAACAAGACCCCTTCCCTTCTTTGGCTATCAGTATCCACATCTGTGAAATGAAGGAGTTGGACCTGATGGTCATTAATGGTCCATTCTAAGGGTCTGGGACACTAAACAATAAAAACAGATATGTAACCTTTCTGTTCTATAGAGGAGCAGGACAAGTCCAGAGACCACCATCTTCAAATTCTTTTGTATCCACCTCCCACCTTCACATGCTCCCAACACAGGGTGTAATGATAATTTGCACAGCAATATGGGAAGCAAGATGATGGACAGTTACCTGAATAGAACATAGAATGAACTGAGCCTGGCAGGAAGTGGCATGAGCCAGGACAGTTGAAGCTCAGGTATATAAGGAAGGATTTGAACTGGGAGATCCATCTCAATCCGAGATTGGGTTTTGGGGTAGGGGGAGGTTGTGGTGAGGGTAGGCCATAGGTCAACTTGAATTACCAGCAACCTGCACCAGCCAATTTCACAGTCTCAGATCCTGTGTTACCCTTTTATTGAATAACCTGATCCTGATTTAATCACTAAAAAGAAGCAACAGCATCTAACAGCAATTTAGATTTAGGTTGAAACCAGTCTGGCTCAGCCAGAATGGCAACTGGCAATTGGTAAATGGCAACTGGCAACACCATCATTATCATCATTAGCTTATTTTCAGGGCTTCCTATTTCCTTCCTTCCCAATCATTACCCTGCTTCTCCTCCTAAGGCTGTTAACATTAAATCTTCAAACTTACCTAGATTTGGTGTCCTCTCTATCTTAGGACTTAGTGATTATATCCTTGGGACATTTGAGGGGAAGGAGAATTGTATCAGTTATAATAAATATAATTTGCAGTCAACTTAGTGTTATCCTATCTAGGCCAGGACAGTCAGAAGTAGCTGTACAATTCTAATCACAGATTCTTCACTTGGCTGGCTATTCTGGGACACTTATATCTGAAATGGGTTCAGCACATTCACAACAACTATTGCTGTGGGATCCTTTGTGTTTCACTATCACAACTTAAGTGTTACACTCAGGTATCACCCACACACTCAGCGTCAGCTCCTCATAACAGCAGGATCATTAAAACAAGGGCCAGAAAACCTCAGCATCCATCAGTTAGACTGAACTGAGCTGGATCCAATTCAGTTCAATTTAACTGGAACAGCCAAGGGACACAGAGAGAGCTCTGGGCTAGGAATCATAAGATTTGAGTTCAAGGCTTGGCTTTGCAAGATTTTGGATTAGGACTCTGGATAGTAGAAAAATGGTAGTAATAGCCCCTGGCCCTCCCACCCTCCTAGGGCTGCTTTGAGGATCACAAGAGAGAAGAGCCTTTGGAAGTGGCAAAATGCTACCAAGTGCAAGGGATAGTTACTAATATTCATTGTAGAATCATGGTGTTCATTTTTATAGGGCTATATTCTATTTCTATAGTATATATGGGGAGGAGACTGGGTCCTGGGCTAGGAATATGAATCCCTGGGTACCTAGAAAGGTAGGAAACTAGGTCACCAGACCTGGGGTCATGGGGCATCTGAGAGGGCCTGGGGCAAGCATCAGGGCTTTCCTCTGGCCCCAGGCCTTCCTGATATCTGGCTCACTTCTTTGAAAGTTCCCCACCTCCCACCCCGAAAGAGTGATTTACAAGTGGGAAGATCTCTAGGCTGAAAGATACCTCCTGGAGGAAGAAGGCCCCCACTTCAAGTTCAGCTTTCCCTCTAAGGGACAATGTGGCACTGGGGAAATGCCTTCCCTCTTTGAGCCTCAGTTTCTCCATCTAGGAAATAAGTTACACTAAATGATCTCTCAGGGTCCATCCAATTATGACACCGTTTTCTATAATCCTTCAATTAATGTTAATGACGCTATTCCCTTGGTTTCAAGACAGACTAGAGCTGGGAATCTCTCTACCACAAACAATTGGTCCCGCTGGTCCCATCTTCGGTCCTGGCTCACAGACCTCTGGCACGGAGCATGGGCTCCACCTGATGGCCTTTCTAGTCTGGTGCAGGCCGGTTATGGGTCCAGTCAGCCTGTGAGCCTGGCCAGCTCAGCTGGGAGGGAAGCAGATGTGAGAAAATTACGGTGCCCAGAGAATAATCCAGCCCCAGACCAAGACAAAGACGTGGCTCCCCGGCACCCTCTCATCGCCTCTCCCAGACTGGCCGGCTCAGAGATATCCGGGGCTCTCATAGGGAGATCAGTAGGAAAACTTCCCTTTCTAACCCAGAGTTCCCCAGATGTGGGGCCAAATATCCAGAGGTAGAAAGAAGCTCCTGTCCAAAGGTTTGGTCTCTTACAAACCCAGGCCCAGGGTCTCCAGCTTCCCCCAACATAAGGCCCACAGACACAGCCCACAGTCATGCCATCTCTGCCTAGCTTCTATGGGCCCACTTTCCAGTTTCTTGGGTCAGAATCTGGCCTGTTGTACTATATAACAGGCCTCTCACAATACAGCCATGCCTGTTTCTGAGGCAGCTAGGTGGCACGGTGCTGGGCCTAGTCAAGAAGGCCTGAGTTAAAATCTTGTTTCACTGGATGTGTGACCCTGAGCAAGTAACTTAAACTCTGTTTGCCTCAGTTTCCTCATCTAGAAAACCAGGCTAATATAGTAGCCACCTCTCAGGGTTGTGAGGATCAAAGGGGAAAAACAGTTGCAAAGCACTTAGTACAATGCCTAGCACATTGCAGTTGCTTAAAAAATGCTTGTTTCCTTCATTAAAAGCTCCAATGAGAGAATGCATTGGTAAAGATGGGTATATTTGTAACCCCCTGCATTAAGCCCCTGTAATGCATGAGCAGAAGGGCAAAGGGACAAGAGAATCAAACAGAAAACTTCCTTCTAGGATCTGGGGCTATCCAATTAGCCTGAATTTTAGACACCCTGAATGCCAAATATTTTGGAAGCATAGATGAAAGAAAGGACTGGGAGGACAGACAGACAGACAGAGAGGGAAGAAGGAGAGAGAGAGAATACAGAGAAAATAATAAAAAGAGAGAGGAAGGAAGGAAGGAAGGAAGGAAGGAAGGAAGGAAGGAAGGAAGGAAGGAAGGAAGGAAAGAAAAGGAGAGGAAAATGGTCCCTTTCCTCAAGGAGCATGCATTCTCCTAGAGGGATAAAACTTGTACATAAATTAAAAGCAAAGTATTCATAATCCATAATCAATATCATTACTGAGTAGGCATTTCAAATGGGATAATCAAGAGAAGTTTCATGGAAGAAGTGATTCCTGAGCTGAATCTTGAAGGGAAAAAAAAGGACTGTAAAAGGCAGAGAGGAAGAGGGAGGTCCTGTCCAGCTATTCTCCCATCCACCATAGGGACAACCAGAGTTACTTCAAAGAGACAGAAGATGGAATGCTGAGTCCACTCAGGGCTGGAATGTTTAGTATGGGATGGGGAATAAGGCTAGAAAGGTAGACTGGAACTAGCTTTTTGAAGGCTTTAAATTCCAGGTTAAGAAGTTTATATTTTAGTCTAACCCAGTGGTTCCCAAACATTTTTGGCCTTCCGCCCCCTTTCCAAAAAAATATTACTTAGCCCCCTGGAAATTAATTTAAAAAAATTTTAATAGCAATTAATAGGAAAGATAAATGCACTTGTGGCCATCACTGCCCACCCTGGATCGCTGCAGCACCCACCAGGGGGCGGTAGCACCCACTTTGGGAATCACTGGTCTAGAGGAAATAGGGAATTATATTTTTAAGTTCTAATTCCATACTCACACCCAGTTTGAATATATATTAAGGACAGGAGAGATTCAAGTGCTACAGGCAATAGGGGTTTCAAAAAAAATAGGAAAAGGGTTGCTTGCTCACAGCTATAGATTAATGTGGTAAAGTCAGGAGGCATCTTGATACTTCCCAAACGCAATCCTCAAAGTCTAACCATGAGGCTTTCCAAGAAAGACACAAGCAACAAAGTCCCAGGCCATAAGGTCTTGTTCCTCTGCTCCCTCCTTAAATTGGATGTTGGAGATAGCATGACTGTGAGGGCCTACTTGAAGAGGTTTCAGTTATCACTAAAGGACTTGTTGTACCCCACCTCAATCTTCTCCTCCAGAAATTCCCACAGAGTAAAGGTTTTATGGTCTTCCTGCAGCTTTGGAATCTATATCTTTTCCCAAGCACCACCATTTCTAAGGGCCTTTTACATCCAGACTGGTTCCTATGCCTCCACCATAGCCTTTTCCATAGTTAACCACCAGGTGGAATGGATGGCCCTGAGGAATCCCATTACTGTGGGACAGGAGACTGGTGACACTGGGGAGGCGTAAATTCATACTCTCTCTCTCTCTCTCTCTCTCTCTCTCTCTCTCTCTCTCTCTCTCTCTCTCTCTCTCTCTCTCTCTCTCTCTCTCTCCTCTTCCTCCTCCTCCTCCTCCTTCACAATTCCAAGTAGGACTGTTCTCAGTGAGGAAATTGTGGCGTAAACCTAGGGCAGTTTGGGTTAACTTTATTCCCTAGGTGTATCGACCTTGGGCTAAGTTTTGGGCCCTTAGAGCTTAGAAGAATAAAAAAAACAGTTATTTTAGCCTTTAATGGAGAGTCTCTGAAACTCTGGTCTGTGGCTTAATCTATTTTTATCTTTCTGATCTGCTTTTACATGCCTTGGCAACCATCTTTACCTGGAGACATTGGATTATATTTTAAGCCTGCTTCAGCCCTAGGTCCGAGTGATCCATCCCCTCCAATTAAAGGGCCACAAACTAAACACCATGATTATCCTGGCAGCTTATCCGTGCCCTGATGTGTGAAAGACCGGAGCAAATGCCAGCTTTAGTATCCAGAGGTCAGAACCTTTATATCTCAGGGCCACATTTCTCTATGGAGTGACACTCACTAGCATTTATAGAGTTAACCATTTAGAACTTAGCTGCAAATCTCAACCTACTGTCTTCTATAAACTACTGTATTTCTTTTTTTTTTTTTCATTAAAAAATTTTTTTTGAAACCCTTACCTTCCGTCTTAGAATCAATACTGTGTATTGGTTCCAAGGCAGAAGAATGGTAAGGGCTAGGCAATGGGGGTTAAGTGACTTGCCCAGGGTCACACAGCTGGGAAGTGTCTGAGGCCAGATTTGAACCTAGGACCTCCTGTCTCTAGGCCTGGCTCTCAATCCACTGAGCCTTCTCCTTCCCACTAAGCCACCCAGCTGCCCCTGAACTGCTGTATTTCAGAAAGTCTTTAAACATATGACCTTGGCATGTCTGTCTTGGGAATGGTTGTTTCCAGAAGCCAAAATATATCTTTGGGTCATGTATGCTATTCTTAGCAGAGAGGAAGCTAGGAAAGTGTTGGGCCTGGATTCAAGAAGACCTGAGTTCAAATTTGATTGCAGATACTTCCTGGGCAAGTCACTTAGTCTCGTTTGCCTCAATTTCCCCTCCCAAGGATTATGAATAATATCTACCTCTCAGGGTTTTTGAGAGGATCAAATGAGATATCTGTAAAGCTCTTAACATGGTGCCTAACACATAGTAGTTACTTTAAAAATGCTTCCTCCCTTCCCTCTTAGGAAAATAGTGCTCGGTAACTGGCATATGACACATAGTAAACCTATGGAACATTTACCAAGCCACTCTGGTCCTGCTTCCCTCTTAAACCTGAGAAGTCCCTGGCAATAGGCTCTATCGAGACCCAGGAATTTTAGGAAATGCAAAGCCTGAATTTGCTTCACTCCCCACTAATACATCCCTTGGCGGACTGCCCTACACAAAGAAGCAGAGACTCCGAGGGACACTTGGTCCTCCTCTGGAGCTCACAGCATTGGGAGCAGGATCCAGACACCAGGAGACTCAGTGCATGAGACTTGGAATCTGGTACCAACAGAACTCAGGAAAACCGATGCTTCTCCTATCTCCCTCACCTATCTAGCTCCTGGCACAGACCTCAGGCAGTCTCTGACTGAGACTAGTGGAGATGAGGGGAGGAGAGGCTGGGCTCAGGAGAACCTAGACAGATGTCACCACCCAAAATTATACCCCTACCCCACAAATGGTTCCTAAAATTTCCCTTTTTTGATTATACTTATCCCAATAGACTATGAGTTCCTGGATTCCCCAAAGTAGAACCCAGCACAGATCCTTGGCTGTTGTAGGAACCTAATAAATATCTACTGACTTAAAATGAATCCAAGTGAATTGAGTCCTTTTAGCCTTGATCCCAGATAAGATGCACCTTTTTCCATTCACAGCTTATCAGGGCTCCTTGGTGGGAATGAGTTTCCCATACTTTCCTGGGAATAAGTAAAAATAGGAAGAAGATAACAAGAATGAAAGACTGGGTATTCTTGGAGAAAGGAAAAATCAAAGGAAGAAAGGAGAAGGTTGGGAAAAGACAAGGAATCTTCCCTGACATTCTCTTCCTGAAACTGGTTCTGACTTTCAATAGACTTTAAAAACTATGTCCCCTCTACTACTGTCTCCTTCTGGAATTTCCCTCAGCACTTGGGGGTCTCCTTGCCCTGGAACAACCCATAATCCCAAAGTCTACTCATCATGAGAGATCTTTCCATAAGACTCAAGCCCCCTTCCCTCACTGGTGAGTTCCTCCTGGAACTTCCATTTTGTAAAGAGGCCCAGGCAGACCTGCCTTCATTCCCCCTAGACCCTGTTCCTGACTTTCTCTAGATTTCCATGTACCAGTTACCTTCATTGCCATCTTCTCTGATCCTACTCTTGCTTTTCAAGTCCCATTTATTTGCCATCTTTCCCAATAGAATGTAAGCTCCTTGAGAGCAGGAACTGTCTTTTTTCCCCTTTTTGCTTGTATTTGTAGCCCCAGCAGTTACCACAATGCCTGGTGTGCAACAAGTGGCTAGTAAAGGGTTCTTTCCTTCCTTCCTAGCATTTCAAGAGAGATCCAAGTCACATTGGAAAGGGTAAGGAAATGGGTTGACCTTTGTGAACTTCAAGAGTAACCTGTGTAACAAGAAGAATTATACTGATTTTGAAGTAATGGGAACTTTTTGTGAGAATTTTTTTCTAGCCTCACCCCTATTTGCGCTAAAAGGAAGGGAAGTTTATACTTATAACCCACCATCAACCATAAGGCTTCCTGATTGGCTGAGGCGGAATTGGGGGTTGTAGACTAGACCAGGGACTTGATTTAGTGCGTGAAGCAGAGATGGAGTAGAGAATTGGAAGAGCTAATATCCAAAATGCTTTGTGTTAACCCCAATCTAAGAGACCAGCCAGATGAACTATGTGGGGAGAAGGCAACAGCTATTGTCAACATGGAGGCAGCTTGGTTGTGAATGACTGGAGTGCTGGGTCTGAAGTCAGAAAGACTCATCTTCCTGAGTTCAAATCTAGCCCCAGACACTAACTAGCTGTGTGACGTTGGACAAGTCACTTAAGCCTGTTTGCCTCCGTTTCCTTATTAAGGGGTAGGGTTATTTTCATGAAGTAGTCAGACCTGAGTTTTTGTAAGACCACTTTGGTAGCTGAGTAGAAGATGGACTAGAGTGGGAAAAGATGAAAAATGAGCTGGAGAAGGGACAGTATCCTTGCAAAGAAAAAGCCAAAAGGGGTCGTGAAGAGTTAGATATGACTAGAAAATGACTGAACAATAATTCTCAACATTCCTAAGAGGATAATGACTTCTTTCTGACCTTGAGGCTGTATATGGAGAGTAAATAAACCCAGGAAGAAAAGACCCTCAGACCATGTTCTTAGTCTTTCTTAAATGGTGATTATAGAGCTGAATGTGTCAACAAAAGGAGAAAAAAAGATGTCTGTCACAAAGTAATATAGCTCTATGCAGTCAGATTATCTTGAAAGGATTTTATTTTGTGTCTGTATGATTTCATTAGTTCACATGGATTTAATTATCATCTCTAAACAGATGATTTCCAGGTCTGCACATCCAGCTCTAATCTCTCTCCCGAGATTCAGTCCCACATCGTGAATCACTTCTTAGACATCTCAAACTGGAGGTTCCCTTGGCATCTCAAACTCGACATATCCCAAACTCATCTTTTCTCCAAAACTCTTCCCTCTTCCTAACTTTTCTATTATTATGAAGGGCACACACCATTGTCTTCCCAGTTGGCTAGGTTTGCAATTTCAGTGTCATCCTCAGTTCCTCACTCATCACTCACATTTACCCTCTTTATCCAATCTATTCTCATATTTTGTTCTTTCCACTTTCACAGCACCATATATCTATTTTCTATAGACATACAGATGGATAGATAGCTAGACAGGTATCACCTCTCCTAACACATAGACCCCACTCTGAAGAGAGACCTCCTCACCTCTCATCTAGAATACTGCTATACCTTTATAATTAATCTTTTCTCACTCCAATCTGTCTCTACTCAACTGCCAAATTGGTCTTCCTAAAGCTCAGGCTTTACCACTTCATGAAAATGACTTTTCCCCCTCAATGAGCTCCAACAGTTCCCTATTATCTCCAGCATCAACTATGATCATGATAATACTAATAATACCTAACATTTGTGCCAAGCACTTTGCTAAGAGTTTTAAAATTATTATCTCACATGAATTTCACAACACCCCTTGGAGGAAGTTGTAGGGCTTTCTTTGTACCTGGAACAAAGCGAGCACTACATAAATATTTGCTGACTGATTCCATGTTGGTCTGTTATAGATCTGCTTTGTGCAATTCTTACATACTGTTTAGGGCTCCCAAATTACCTAAGATTTTAGGAAGGAAGAACTTGGGCACAAAAGACTGTGTCACAAAGCCCATGACAACTGTACCTTTAACAATATCTTCTGAATCTTTCTTTGTTCCTTGGAGCATGTCTGTGCCCACAATAATGAGACTGGCATCCTGATAATATTTTTTTTTGAAATTTTATTTTTTAGAAAAATTTTCCATGGTTCTGACAATCTCTTTTGAAAGAGATGATATTCTTGATTCATGGGCTCAAGATTGGGATTCAAGGATCAGGGAAATTTAAAAATTAGCAAAAGGTTGAAAGCTTTGTGCCCGGATATGAATAATTCCCTGGATTTTTTTTTCCAAAAAAGATCTGGTGCCCTCTTAAAACTAATGGAAGTTAATAAAGCCTAAGGTCTAGCTGCAGTGTGCCACAAGTAAACAAGGCTAAGATCGACATGCTCAGGTCTCATGGACAATGGGATGTTCAAGGAGGGCAGAAGAGTCACAGATTCCTAAAGGAAGCAAGCACGGCCTAACGTAATAGTGAAATCAGTATAATAAATGAACATTCTAGTAAATGCCAGCCTTTGACAAGGATTGGAACTAATAGTCTTTTGACAGCCATCCCTACCGAGCATCTAATCAGTTTATATCTATAATCAATTCACTTATTATTATTATTTTTATAGTTTTATTATTATTTTTACACTCTCAAGCCATGTCTTAGGGAATGTCATACACATTGGCCGGGTCAAGAACTCAGTGGCCCCCAGTTAGACCCATCCCATCCTCCCTAACAGCAGAGATGCCCTTTGGAGTCATTCCCTTGGCAATGTTCATGGCATATTGCGCTCTTTGTGGTGGCAAAAAATTGGAAAATGAGAGAATGTCCTTCGATTAGGGAATGTCTGAACAAATTATGGTATCTGTTGGTGATGGAATACTATTGTGCTCAAAGGAATAAAGAACTGGAGGAATTCCATGTGAACTGGAAAGACCCCCAGGAATTGATGCAGATTGAAAGGAGCAGAACCTGGAGAACATTGTACACAGAGACTGGTACACCATGGTACAATCGAACATAAATAATGGACTTCTCTACTAGAAGCAAGGTAAGGATCCAGAGCAAGGCTGAAGGACTTATGAGAAAGAAAACTAGCCACATTCAGAGGAAGAACTGTGGGAGGAAAAACATAGAAGAAAAACAATTGAACACATGGTTCGATGGGGATATTATTGGGGATGTAGACACTAAATGATAACTCTAGTCCAACTATCAGTAATGTGGAATTAGGTCTTAATCAATGATACATATAAAACCCAGTGGAACTGTATGTCGGCTAAGGGGAGTTAGGAGGGGTTGGGGGAGAGGGAAAGAACATGAAATATGTAACTAGGAGAAAATATTCAAAAGAAAAATAAAAAAAAGAAAAAATATTCATGGCATATAAGGGATATTGTCACCTTTCCTTCAATTGTACCTTGGAACCCCAAACTTCAAACTGTATTAAGATAGCAACACCTTCAATGATGAACTGCTTGATTTCTATAAAAACTGGGAACTGACGTGGAGTGCAATGAGCAAAACCAGGAGAACATTGTACCCTATAACAGCAGTACTGTACAATGATCAGCTGTGAATGAATTAACTATTATCAACAATTTTGCAACTAGGACAACTCTAAGGGGTTCATGATGAAAAAGGCTATCCACAGCCCTAGAAGGAACTGATGGAATCTCAATGCAGATTGAAGTGTATCTTTCTTCACTTTATTACCTCCAAGAATTTTCTCTTTTGTAACCGATATGTATCTTTGTTCACAACATGATGAACATGGAAATATATTGTATAATAACGCATGTACAGTCAGATCATAGTATCTTGGGAGGAGAGAGGAGTGGGAGAAAAGGAGAGAATATGGATTGCAAAATTTCAGAATATGATTATTAATAATTATATTAAAATTTAAATATTAAAATAAAAGATATTCCCCATTTCTTTGCAGAGGTAGGGGAACATGGTTAGAGAATATGGCTTATACCATTGGACTTTTTGGGCACATTAGTTCAGTTTTGCTGAATTTTTTTAATCCTAAAGGACTTGCTTCTGGTCTGCTAATCATATGGTAAATGGGAGATTTTGAGTGATTGGCTTCAGAGGTATTAAAAAACTCCAGTGAACCTCCATCATATCTCTCTTGCTTCAGTCCTTTTGGCTGCTGTGTTCATAGATTTCTTTGCTCATGACATCTAGTGAGAGATAACATTGTAAAGCAATGAGTCTAAGGATCTTCTCCCCATAAAGGCCATCTGACTCTGAAAAATGGGCTTGAGACCTTACTTCTGTATCTGCTTTGGGGAAATAAAGGGATTGGAGTTACCAACTTCAGAAAAGCAAACCGCAGGAATTTGTGAGTTAGAGTCCAGATTACATTTTGTAGCCAATCCAGCATCAAGGAGTAGCCTTCAGAATGATCTTCTGGACTCAGAGCAGTAGAAGCAGATGAGGACACATCTGGTAGCCACACCTCATGTGGACATGAACTTGGTGGGACCAATGCTATGTGAGAGCAGAACTGTTTTGAATCTACTTCTCCCAGAAACTGAGGTATTGGAGGGGAGAGCAGGCTTCTGAGGAATTGGGAGAACATATTTGCACATTTGCTCCTGCTATCCTTTTGACGTAAGTATTTCTTTGTAGAAGCTAATTGATGTTAAGTGATTTATGAGAACTAGAGTGCTAGTAAATGATGCCTAACAATGGACAGTTAGGTGGCACAGTGGCAAGTGCTGGGCTAGGAGTCAGGAAGATTCATCTTTCTGAGTTAAAATATGGTCTCAGACATTTATTAACTGTGTGGCCCTGGGCAAGTTACTTACCCTTATTTGCCTCAGTTCCTCATCTGTAAAATGAGGTAGAGAAAGAAATGTCAAACCACATCAGTATCTTTGCCAAGAAAATCCCAAATGGGGTCGCAAAGAGTTGAACGATAACAAGAATAATAGGAAGGGACAATACTACCTATGGGTGGTTGGGCCAATGGTAATAGAGGAAAAGCTACCCCCACAGGATGTGGCAAAATTAGGACATTAATGCATTGCTGGTGGAGTTGTGAACTGATCCAACCATTTTTGATGGCAATTTGGAAGTATGCTCAAAGGGCTTTAAAAGACTATCTTTCTTTTGATCCAGCCATAGCACTGCTTGGTTTATACTCCAAAGAGATAATTGGGAAAAAGACTTGTACAAAAATATTTATAGCTGCACTCTTTGTAGTGGCAAAATATTGGAAAATGAGAGAATGTCCTTCGATTGGGGAATGGCTAAACAAATTGTGGTATCTGTTGGTGATGGAATATTATTGAGCTCAAAGGAATAAAGAACTGGAGGAATTCCATGTGAACTAGAATGACCTCCAGGAATTGATGCAGAGTGAAAGGAACAGATCCAGGAACTCATTGTACACAGAGACTGATACACTGTGGTACAATCAAATATCATGGACTTAATGCAAGGATCCAGAGCAAGGCTGAGGGACTTATGAGAAAGAAAACTAGCCACATTCAGAGGAAGAACTGTGGGAGGAGAAATACAGAAGAAAAACAACTACTTGAACACATGGGCTGTTGGGGATATTATTGGGGATGTAGACACTAAACAATAACTCTAGTCCAACCATCAATAATATGGAATTAGGTCTTGATCAATGATTAAAAAAAAAAGCTACCCCACAAACCTCTCAAGGTATCCTAAAATGCCGAAAGCATGATTTCTTAGTATAAGAAAGGGTTCTTTGCAAGGGGCCGGGGAATGAATACAGGGGGAAACGTAGGTGATATAAAAAGATATAAATAAAAAACATTTTGAAAAAAGAATAGATGATGCTGAATTAGCTTTATTTCCTTTTCTGGCAGGATTACTAAACAGGTAGTAGAGAAGAATGTTGTTGATATGGTTTACCTAACTTTTAGCAAAGTTTCTGATAAAGTATATCATGATATTCTTATGGAGAAGACATAGAGAGATAAGCTAGATGAAAGTACAATTAGATGGACTTGGAACAGGTTAAATGTATGGGCTCAAAGAGTAGTCATTAATGGCTACATGTTGGCTTGGGAAAAGGTCACCAATGAGGTTCCCTGAAAGTTGTGCTTGGTCCTATGCTATTCAATGTTTTATTCAATGACTTGGATAAACAATAGATGGCACCCTTATCAAATTTTCAGATAATATGAAGCTGAGAGTAACAGCTAATGCCTTCAATAAAAAAACAGGATCCAAAGATTTATTAATCTAGAACAGTAGTCTGAATCAAATAACATTCATTTTAATCTGGAAAAATATAGCCATATAGCTGGGTTCAAAAAATCAACTTCACAAATGTAAGATGATGAAAGTCATATTTAGATACTGTTTTGTCTGGGCAAAAAATCTGTGAGTTCTCATAGATTGCAAGATAGAAATAAATCAGTGATATGGAAGACAAAATGAATCTTGAGCAACATAAAAGAGATATGGTTTCCAGGAATAAGTAGGTGACCGTCCTACTCTATTTTGCCCTAAACACCCACAGCTGTAATTCTACGTTCAGTTCTAAACACCACAACTTGGTAAGAATGTTGAGCTAGAGAAAAAAATGTCAAACCACACCAGTATCTTTTCCAAGAAAACCCCAAATAGGGTTGCAAAGAGTTGGACAGCTCTTCAACACAAAGAGTTGGATGACAACAAGAATAATGGGAAAAGACAATACTACCTATGGGTGCTTGGGCCAATGATAATAGAGGAGAGCATCCAAGCTAATCCTTAATGCAAGATATATGAAAAATTATTGATGTTTTAGCCCAAGGAAGGAAAAGCCTTTAAGTATTTAAAAATCTTTCCATTGAAAGAGAGTTTAGATTTGTTTTACTTGGCCCAAAAACAGGCTTTCTCTAAAGGCCCAAAAAGCAGAACTAGGAATAAGAGGTAGAAATTACAAGGAGACAAATTTATATTTGCTAGAAGGGAAAACTTTCTAACAATTGAAACACCAAAAAGGGGGATGAACTTCCTTAAGAAGTTTATGTTTCAGGGGATGCTGGGTAGCTCAGTGGATTGAGAGCCAGGCCTAGAGATGGGAGTCCTAGGTTCAAATATGGCCTCAGACACTTCCCAGCTGTGTGACCCTGGACAAGTCACTTAACCCCCATTGCCTAGCCCTTACCAGTCTTCTTCCTTGGAGCCAATACACAGTATTGACTCCAAGACAGATGATATGGGTCTAAAAAATAAATTAAAAAAAAAAAAAAAAAGAAGTTTATGTTTCCCATTATTGGAGCCATTGAGTAGGAACTGGAGAGCCATTTATCAGCTGTGTTGCAGTGCAGGTTTCCATCTGGACATTCATTATACCTTGAGGCCCTTTGCAATTCTAAACTTTGTGATTCTTTGCTGCCTGTAATCAAGCAACAAACATTAAGTAGATACTAGGTGCTAGGCACTATTAGGTATAGAAGATATAAAGATAAAAAAGCAAAATAGTCCTTGCTCTTAAGTTTAGGGAAGGAAGGGACTATAGCTTAAGATAATCAGAAAAGGTTTCATGTAAAATATGGTGACTAAACTTGGTCTTCTTTAAAAAATAAATTTATATTGATATCTTTTGTTTTTACATCACCTAAATTTTCTCTGGTACAACTAGGTAACACAGTAGATGGAGTGTTAGGCCTAGAGTCAGGAAGACCTGAGTTCAAATCTGACTTTAGACACTTAACTAGCTATGGGACTCTAGACAAGTCACTTAACCCTCTTTGTCTCAATTTTCTCACCTATAAAATGAACTAGAGAAGAAAACAGCAAAAAAGTATCTTTGCCAAGAAAATTCCAAAAGGAGTCCCAAAGAGTCTTATATGACTGAAAATGACTTTGATCATGGTCTTTTTTTTAAATTTTAAACTCTTAACTTCTGTGTATTGACTTATAGGTGGAAGAGTGATAAGGGTAGGTAATGGGGATCAAGTGACTTGCCCAGGGTCACACAGCTGGGAAGTGTCTGAGGCCGGATTTGAACCTAGGACCTCCCGTCTCTAGGCCTGGCTCTCAATCCACTGAGCTACCCAGCTGCCCCTTTGATCATGGTCTTGACCAGAGTCTGGCTTTATTGTGAGACCAGCCCTCTCTCAATAAACCTATTTTTTTATTGTCTTGGAGACCATGTTTCCCTTATTGGTGTTTCTGCTAATAAATTTTCACCACAAAAGAAATGAAAAATTGGGAAAATAAATTAGAATGATGCAGGAAAACCATGAAAAAGGAGCTAACAGCTTGGTAAAGAAGGCACAAAAAATACTGAAGAAAATAATACCTTTAAAAACAGAAAAGGCCAAGTGATAAAAGAGGCACAGAAATCCACTGATTTGAAGAATGTCTTTAAAAAGTAGAATTAGCCAAATGGTAAAAGACATGCAAAAATTCACTGAAGTAAAGAAAATTCTTAAAAGTGTTGTGTGCAGATGCAAAGCATGGAATCCCTGCAAAGGTACAGGGAGAGCCTCACCCAGAATTCCAGGGGACCCCCCTGGAGAACTTTGGGTGAGGGGCAGTTGAGAAGGGTTGAAGACAGTTAATTGGTGGGATTGGATGTGAGCAGATACTCTGCTTGTTTCTCCTGACTTGGGGTTTCTCCTGAGAAACCATTGTAGGATAAGCCAGTAGTTTCTACTCATAGAGTTAGCCTATTTGTCATTTCTATTCTTCATTAATATGGTTATATAATTATTTAGTAATTAGAGAGTAAGATATTTATCTATAGCAAGAGAACCAGTTTTAGTTAAGTGCTTCATCTCCTCCAGTGAGGAGGGGGAAGGGGGCATCAATTTAACAGTTTAAGGTCACCTTTCATTTATCCTAAACCCTTCATGGATTAATATAATTTTCCTTGTTAATTCCTAATATAACTTTTTACCTTCAAAGCTGTGCCTGATAATCATTTGGAAGATACTTACAATTCAGTCTGAACTTCTTGATTGAATCCTGTTGGCTGCCAGTTTAAGATTTCCTCTGTCCTCAACAGTTAGATAAATAATTTCTATATATCTCCTCTAACTGACCTGAGAGGAATATAAATTTAAGAAAGGAACATTATTGGGGTTTCAGCCATAAGAGAAACTTACCAGAAGAATCCTATTGCTGTTTTCATTACCAACTGAAGCAGAAGCAGTTAGAGGGGAAGGGGCTTGAGAGCCAGGAGTGTTTTACCCCCTCCTTTCCTCACTGTAGTCTGTCAATCTAGGGCTCTTGACTTAAAGCGCTATTTGGCCCTGAAACATTTATCTGCTTCTCCAAACTATCTGTTATTATAATCATAACAAAAGGCAGCATTGTCCACATAGAAAAAAGATGTACAAAAATTCACTGAGGAAAAGAACTTTAAAAGTAGAATTGGCTAGATGGACAAAGAAGTGCAAACGCTCACTGAATAAAATAATCTCTTAAAATTTAGAATTGGGCAAGTGGAAGTTAATCACTCCATGAGACATAAAAAAAATCACAAACAATAAAACCAATTCAAAAGAAAAAAAAACAGAAAAAATACCTCATTGGAAAAACAATTGACCATGAAAATAAATCCAGGAGAGATTATTTAAGAATTACTGGATTGTCTGAAAGACATAATCAAAAAATAGCCTAGACATCATCTTTCAAGAAATTATCAAGGAAAATTGTGCTAATATTCTAGAATCAGAGGGTAATAGAAATTGACAAAATCCACTGATCACTCCTGAAAGAGATTTCAAAATGAAAACTCCTAGGAATATTATAGCCAAAATTCCAGAATTTCCAGGCTGGCCACCAGATGGTGAAATTTTTTAAGCTGCTGCAATTCAGGAAACCATATCCTAAAGTGAAGGATCTCTGATCTACATAGACAGAAAGAGCACCCTAACCCTGAGACATTAGATTGTTACTCCCCTTCTGCCTCCTTTGCTACCCACCTATTGCTTCTGCCCTCTGGAGCAGAGCAGAGTCAGTCTAATTCACCTCTCACGTCCTTCAGACACCTGACTATGTCCCTCCTAAATCTTGTCATTGCCACTTCTCTGGTTGCCCTCAGGAAAAGTCCAAATAAACTTTAGGGGCTAGAAAAAGGTCCAGTTCTCAAAACCAAGCCCAGTCCAACCCAAATTGTCTCATCTCTTAAATTCAATCAGTGTGATGCAAAGGAAAGAGTGCTCAAGGACTGAATTTGGCTTCACCAGAACTGTGTTCATATCTTGACTCTGCCATTTACTCCTCATGTGATTCTGAGCAAGTTATTTCACCTCTGAGATCCTCAGTTCACTCATTTATAAAATAAAAGGATTGGATTAGATGACCTCTGATGACCCTTCTAGTACTAAATCTATGTTCCTCTAATAACAAGCATTTACATAGTGTTTTAAGATTTGCAAATGTTATCTCATTTTATTCTCACAATAACTCTGAGAAGTTGGTGCTATTATTATCCTTTTTTACAGAAAAGGAAACTGAGGCTGAGATACTGAGGGAAATTAATTTTCCCAAAGTCACATAATGAGTAAGTTTTTCCGAAGGATTTGAACTCAGATCTTTCTAAATCTTTCTAAGTCTTTCCCAAACCAGTGCTCTATCCACTGTGCTGCCCAGCTGCCCATATAAACCTGTGATATTGAAAATGTAAGAGGATTGGATTAAAGCTGAAGTTTTTAAGCTTTTTTTATATCATGACCCCACTTGTCAGCCTAGTGAAACCAATGGACTCTATTTCTGAATAATATGTTTAAATGCATAAAGCAGAATACATGGAATTACAAAGAAAACAAGAAGTTAGTGGGGAAAAGAGGTATCTTAAAAAAAACCCTTACTTTCTACCTTAGAATCCATACTTCAAGTCAACTGCTTCCAAGGAAGAAGAGTGGTTAAGACTAGGCAATGGGAGCTAAGTGACTTTCCCAGGATCATACAACTAGGAAGTGTCTGAGGCCAAGGCCAGTTTTGAACCCAGGACCTTCCATCTCTAGTCCTGGTTCTCAATCCACTGAGCTAACCAGCTGTCCCACTCTCTTACTCATTGATACAAGCCCTGGTGCCTTCTCAAGACCTACCTTAATCTTTCCCAAGATGCACATTGATTTTTTCAAACTTAGGGGAAAAGGTGAAAAAAAATCTCCTGACAGAATAGATTATTGGCTCAGAAAATGGCAGAAGTTGGGGGAGAGGGGTATAGGAAAAGGGTATCCCAGAATGGCTTAATTAGTCCCAAGAGAGGCAGAGAGAGGTAACCAGCAACAAATTCAGCTGTAGCCCAAGTTCCTCTTAAATGTAAGCCTTAAAAAGCTAGTCAGGTTCCAGGTATGTTTTGGATCAATATTTACTCAAAACTATAGTTCAAAAGTTCCCACATGCTGCTGCTTCTTTTTTCTTTCTTCCTTTCTTTCTTCCTTCTTTCTTTCTTCCTTCCTTCCTTCCTTCCTTCCTTCTTTCCTTCCTTCCTTCCTTCTTTCTTTCTTTCTTACTTCCTTTTTTCTTTCTTTCCTTCTTCCTTCCTTCCTTTCTTTTATTCCTTTCTTCCTTCCTTCCTTTCTCTCTTTCTTTCCTTCTTTCTTTTTTTAAGAGCAACTCAGAGGATCCATTACTCAAAACAAATGCATGTAGATAGATATAAAAGCAAGGTAATTTGCCGGGAAAATCCTTTCCTCTCCCTTTTCCCATACACATAGGAGCATACTTTCAAATTCCCACTCTACTTATGAGAAATGGAGCATTTGTAGCATAGAAAAATAACTCATCTGAGGCTATACTCCATCTAGGACAATACTCTGCCTCAGAAACTATTGATTGCTGCTTCTGAGATGAGAGACTGGAGTTTAGAAGAAAAGTGAAAGTAGGAGATTCTGATCTGATCCGAAAGTCATCTGTTCAGAGATGATGATTGAAACCAGGGTAGTTCATGAGATTACCAAGTGAAATAGTATAAAGGGAGGAAAAAAGAAAGCCCAGGAGAGAGTCTTGGGAACCCCCTAAGATCAGTGGGCATGACCTGGGTGATGATCCATCCAAGGAGACCAAAAAAGAGTAGGCAGATAGATAGGAGAACCAGGAGTTGTCCTGAAAGCCTAAAAAGGAGAGAATATCAAGGAGAATTCAGTTTTGTCAAGGGGAATCTGTTCAAGGCATTTTCAATTCCCTACAACCCTACTCTGAATACTAAATATAGTACTTTTCTGTCATGAATCTATCTCTAGGAAATAGAGTTAGTTGATCTGGGGTGTATGGAGAATATGGAAGGTGAATGATTGAATTGGTACTAGAACCAAGTACCAAAATGCAATGCTGGATAGGTGATTAGTGAGCTAGTATAAAAGATCTGAACTTTTATGGGCTCTGAGAGCTAGAAGAACATCGGGTGTAATCTATTCTTAGCAGCCTCCTTTTGAGGGTTTATCTAGACTCTGCTTTCCTATCCTGAACCCAGAAAGCAAAGTCACATGGGGTAGTGAAAGAGGCCTGAGTTTGGAGTCAGAGAACCTAGATTCTGGTCCTAACTCTGTTATTTATGAAATATGCAATACTGGGTAAGCCCTTTCCCTTGTTCAGTTCTAAGTTTCATCATCTGTAAAATGAAAGACATTTCCTAGCTGTATGACCTGGACAAGTCACTTCACCCTATTTGCCTCAGTTTCCTCATCTGCAAAATGAGCTAGAGAGGGAAATAAACTATTCTAGTATCTTTGCCAAGAAAACCCCAAATGGGTTCAAAAAGAGGCAGAGATGTCGGAAAAATGACTGAATAACAAACACGAGTTGTACTAGTTGGTCACTAAGGAGCCTTTTAGCTCTAAAACTCCCAAAGATTCTCTGATACAAGACTTGGTCTCTTCCCCCCAAGGATGCTAACCCAGAGTATAAATAGGACCTGGTCCAGATGCATAGGTCTTACTCTGGGACACTCCCCAAGAGAATGCAGCTGACTGGCTGAGCCAGAGCCACAGTCAAGCCCTGGGGGAGTCCTCAGGGAAGCTCAGGAAGATTTAACCTTCACATGGGGAGCACAGGTTGAGTTCTCAGCTCCTGTGTGTCCTGGTGAGTAACAGAACTATGGCCAATGGTGTCTGGAACTAGGGGAGGGGGTGGGTGGCAGCAGGAAGAACAGTTTTTCATCTTTGCAGCTCCAACTCTCAACTTTTAAAAAATCATGTACCCAATAGATGTTTGACAAGTGTTTGTTGCTTTGAAATCAATCTAGTACAAAAAAAACCCCAGCATGTTTTAATGGAAAGAACACAGGCTCTTGAGTCAGAGAACATGAGTTCAAATCCCATTTTCCCTGGGCCTCAGTTTCCTCATCTACTGAATAAGGGAGTTACATCAGATACACTCTGAAAACTTTCAGCTCCATAGTCTGAAGAGATAAACTGAATCCTATGCCACCAAAGTCTCTCTGAATGGACTTTCCTTGCAAACACTGTATCACTGAGATAGAAGGAGCAGGCCCACCTCAGAGATCTTGCACATATCTATCTCTAATTACCTGATCACCCCCAAAAGGCACTAAGTTCTAATTCTACACAAAATCACAAACTTTCAGCACAGGAATGGCCCTAAGAAGGCACTGATTTCAAACCATACTGAATAGGAATCCTCTTTCTAGCATTCTCTCCAGGCAGCCTCTGCTTGAAGACCCCTGTTGAGGGGGGAGTTTGGCTACTTCCTGAGGAATCCAATTCCCCTATGGATCACTATCATTTTGCTAGATTTTTCCTTACATTTGAGTCAATATCCTTCACCCTGCAATTTCCCCATAACACTCCCCCTTTTGTCTTCTGGGACAAAGTAAGTAAGGACATAGGAGGACGGATAAGAAGGGAAGGGGTGGAGAGGATCCTGGCTGCTTTCCCAGCTGCAAAAGTCCTGAATTTTCTACCAATGCCACCACCTGAAAGTGTAATGGGCACAGCAGCTCCAGCCTCCCTGAGCAGCTATCCCTTGTCTCTCAGCCTGTCTGTCCTCAGGCTCATCCTCTTCCTCTCTAAGACTTGAGGGGTTCCCAGTTTTAATGGTTTATTTTCAAGCCTGATAGGGGACACAAAGAACAGCATCCTCATGCTGTAGGTGGATGAGGAGAGCTGTGAGAGCCTGAGGTTTGCTCTAGGACTCCCACTGAGGTCCAACTCATCAGACCCCGATTACTTCCCAGGGGACCTCAAGGGTCACTCTGTCAATCTGTGGCTGTGCTCATGTGGGTATCTGTGTCTACACAGGCTTCTGTATTGGTCTCTTTCTCTCTCTGTGTGTCTCCATATGTACAACTCTGTGTGTGTCTATAAGTAAGTATGTGTGTGTGTATGTATGAAAATATATATGTCTGTGCTTCCATCTGTGTTCACCTGTATATGTGTGTATCTGCTTGAGACATGACTGGATTGTATGTGGGTTTATGTGTGTATAATTGAGTGTCTCTGTGGAAGAGCTGGAAACCTATACGGTCAGATGGAAAATGGGCTGAGGAGGTTCTTGCTCACCAATTCAGATGCAGAAAAAAATTCCTTCCTATGAATTAAGGCATCGAAAGTCCCTGTTCTATACACTTACTGACCTGTGGGGTCCTCAATGACACTTTCTCTGGACCTCAGTTTCCTTATCTAAAATTAAGGGGTATGATAAGATGTTTTCCAGGTTTCCATCCAGGATCTCACATACTTAGCCAACATCAGCTCTCTGGTCCTCTATAGTTTTCTTTCTTAAATCCAAGGGAAATATTATATGATTATTCTAATTAAATTATAATAATTTGGTCAAATTGATCCCTGAACTATCACTAACAACTTAGAAAAGAGGGGGAAAGTCAGAAAAGTTGCATTCCCTCAACCAAACATGGAAACATAAAAAGATAAGATCACCTTTGGTACAGGGAGGGAAGATTAATCAATCAACACACATTTATTAATCCCTGACAATGACCCAGACATTATGCTAAGCTCTGTGGATACAAGAACACCAAAAACAGTCTTTACTTTCAAAGAGCTCACAGCTTAATGGGGAGATGTCACACAAATAGTTGTACAAGCAAGATATATATTCCACAAAAAGAAGTCATCTCTGATGCCAGGCAGGAGGAGGCAGGGGAAGAGAGGCAAGGAGACAGAGCAGGAAAGGTTATTTATAGAAGAGACCACTGAGTCAGACAGAGTTAAGTGACTTGCCCAGGTTCACACAGCTAATATGTGTCTGAGGATGGAACTCAGTTCTTCCAGCCTCCAGGCCAGACACTCTATCCACTGTACCACTTAGCTGCCCATAATAAGAGATCACTGGAATGAATCGAATAGTGGGGTGAGGTGGTCATACCTGACCTTTAGTAAGATCACTTTGACAGCTAAGTAGAGAATGGACTGAAGTAGGGCAATATGGAGCAGGGAGAACAATTAAAAGGTTCTTGCAATAAATAAGTCTAAGGATGAAGTGATGAGGATCTGCACCAGACTGACCATTGTGTGAGTAGAGAGAAGGGAAGGCCCACTGACAAATGGGAAGATTTTTTTTAAATGGACAAGATTTAATAACAGACTGGATATGAGGACCAATGTGACCCTGAGATTGCAAGTCTACCTAACAAAGAGCATGATGGTACTATTATCAGTAATAGGAAGAGCATGATTTAAAGGAAAGAGTAAAGTTTTTATTTTATTTTATTTTTATTGTCATGCAAAACACACTTCCATATTGGTCATTGTTGTAAGAGCAAACTCATAAATACCCTGATGTGAAAGATGACTCCAATAGTTCTTTTTCTGGAGGTGGCTAGCATTCCCCATCATTAGTCCTTCAGGATTGTCCCAGATCATTGCATTGCTGAGAGGAACCAAGTTTTCACATATAATCATCATCCAATATTGCCGTTATTGTCGACAATGTTCTAAAGGAGGACTTTCATGTCATATGACCAACAAAATGAAGTATGAGACATTTTTTTTGAACCCCAAGACCTCCCTCACCTCTCCAAAACAGAAATGACATGTCAAAAATAAAGCACCTTCTGGGGCAGATGATAGGTGACTCAGTGGATAGACAGCCAGACCCGGAGAAGGGAGGTCTGGTTCAAATCTGACTTCAGACCCTTCCTAGCTGTATCACTCTGGATAAGTCACTTAATCCCAATTGCCTAACCCTTACTGTTCTTCTGACTTGGAACCAATAACTTAATGTTGATTTAAAAATAAAACGTAAGGGTTTTTGGTTTTTTAAAGATAAAACAACTTCAGCTCTCTCCAGTGTAGGACACCAAGAACTCAAAGGAAGGTAAA
Source organism: Gracilinanus agilis (assembly GCF_016433145.1). Classification (NCBI taxonomy): domain Eukaryota; kingdom Metazoa; phylum Chordata; class Mammalia; order Didelphimorphia; family Didelphidae; genus Gracilinanus; species Gracilinanus agilis. The sequence continues at coordinate 91,116,830 of NC_058132.1, forward strand.
AATAAAGAAAATTATAGGAAATTTGGAGAAAGGAGAAATTTAGGGGTGAAAGATAATGAATTTAGTTTTGGACATCCAATTGTAGATGTCCAAGAGGTAGCTGAAGATGTGAAAATGGAGCTCAAGAAAGAGATTAGGATTGGAGAGAGGAGCAAATGATATTCAGACACCAATAAAAAATGAATAGAATCATAGGACTGAAGGTGGTCTGAATTAGAAAGTTATATCTGTTCCACCACTTATTTTATAGATGAAGCAGAGACAGAGATGAAGCAACTTGCCACACAGGCAAGAGGCAAGGTTGAAATTTAAATCAATACAGCCTCCTCCTTTTTTCAAAGCTTTATCTTCTGTCTTGGAATCAATACTGTGTATTGGTTTCAGGCAGAAGAGCAGTTAAGGGCTAGGCAATGGGGGTTAAGTGACTTGCCCAGGATCACAGAACAGGTAATATCTTAAGTGAGATTTGAACCCAGAATCTCCCATCTCTAGGTCTGGCTCTCAAACCATTAAGCTACTTAGCTGCCCCCTATTCTATAATATTTCAGTAGCTTCCTAATTTGTCTGCTTACTTCATTTTCTCCCCTTCTCTTATCCATTCTCCACAAGTTGGCAAAGTGATTTCCCTAAAGAATGGGTCTGACCATATAATTTCCCAGCTCAAGAAGCTCTAATGATCTTCTACTAAAATCTAATAAAAAACTCCTCTCTTTGGCACTTTAAGTCCTTTTCAAACTTGGTCCAATTTATCTTTCCAAGCTGATAGACGTTTCTCCCCTACACATACAGTATGATCCAGACAAACTAACCTTATTGGTATTCTTTTCACTTGGCATTCCATCTGCCATCTTGCTTCTCTCCACAAGCTATCCCTCCTGCCTAGAATGCACTACCTCTTCTCTCTGCCTCTTGGATACCTAGTTATTTATAAAGTTCAGATCAAATTTCTCCTCCTCTATAAGTTCCTTTCTCTTTTACTAGAGACTCCCTCCAAAAATTATCCTTTATTTTTATGTGTTCATGTTGTCTTCTCCAATAGACTGTAAGCTCCTTGAGGGCAGGGACAGTCTCATTTTTGTCTTTATATCCTTAGCACTGAGGCCAGTGCCTGGCTCCTTGTGATTAATTGATTGGTTGATCAATGTCTATTCAGAAGACAGATTTGTCTATGGAGAAACAATAGTCATTTTATCAAGAACTATACTATTACATTTTGTCCAATAATGTTTAAGTTTCTTGTATTTACTTCCAGGAATATCAGATAAAGAAGCGTGGGGAACGTCATCTCTTCCCTCACCCCAGAGCTTTCTGGTCAGTCCTAGCAAGAATGTCAGGATGGAATGTGACCTTCAACATCTCTTACACCAACTTCTTCTTACTGGGCTTCCCAGGACTCAAGGAATCACGGTCCCTTCTGATCCTCCCATTTTTCTGTCTCTATATGGTGATCCTCTCAGCAAATGGCCTAATCATCTATATTGTGACCACCCAAAGGAGCCTGCACCAACCCATGTATATATTCATTAGCCTACTCCTAGCTGTTAACATCTGCACTGCCACCACTGTGGTTCCTGCCATGCTCTTCAGTTTCTCCACCCTCTTCAATCGCATCTCTTTGACCCGTTGCCTGGTCCAGATGTTCTTCATCTACTTTCTACTTCTTTTTGATTGTAACATCCTTCTGCTCATGGCTCTGGACCGTTACGTTGCCATCTGTTACCCATTGCGCTATACAGAAATCATGACAGGTCAGATGCTAATGGGGCTGGTGGGGGTGGCAGCCACCCGGAGTGTGGGTATTGTGGCCCCTCTGGTGGTTCTGGCCTCAAGAGTTCACTTCTGTCGCTCCAATGTGATCCGTCACTTCACTTGTGAGCACATGGCCTTGATGAAGCTGTCCTGTGGGGACATCTCACTGAATAAGACTGTAGGACTTGCCCTTCGTGTCTCCAATAGGATCCTGGACCTGCTTCTTCTGGGAGCCTCCTACACCCGCATCATCCATGCTGCCTTCAGGATCTCCTCAGGGGGTGCTCGCTCAAAGGCTCTTCACACATGTGGATCTCACCTGCTTGTCATCTTCACTGTGTATGGCTCTACTTTGTCTTCCTCAATTGTGTATCGTGTGGCCCGGACTGCATCTCAGGATGTACACAACTTGATCAGTGCCTTCTATTTGCTGATCCCTTGCCTTGTCAACCCTGTCATCTATGGAGCAAGAACCAAAGAGATCCGGCAACAGTTAGCAAAGTTGTTCTGAACCACCACCCCATATCCCCTAAAATGGACCTTCCAATATAATTGCAACTGCCATCCATTGGGAGGGTTAAGGTAGAGAAAAGACTCATGATGAGTTTTCTCCTTACATTTGAGAGAAAATCATGGTTGAATGTCAGGGATTAGAATTGAAGCTCAATCAGAAAATAACAAGACTATACTTGGGTTTTCAACTCTTCCTCTAAAAATCACATTGACAAAAACTCAGATCTAGAAAGTATCTCAGATATCATCTAGTCCTAGATTTTCTTGAACTGGAACTCTACAACATCCCCAACAAGTGGTTATCTAGTTTTCCCCTGACCTCCACTCATGAAGAAGAGCTGGCTTCCCTCCAATTTTATACAACCTTAATTGTTGGCAATTTTTCCTTATCTCTATCCATAAGTGATCTTTCTGCTGCTCCCTCCCATTATTCCTAATTCTGTCCTGCAGAGCCATGTTGAATAAGTCTAATTCCTCTATCACAATAGTCTTTTTTCCCCCAACCCTTACCTTCTATTTTAGAATGGATACTAAGTCATCGGTTCCTAGGCAGAAAGTGGTAAAGACTAGGCAATCAAGGTTGAGTGGCTTGCCCAAGGTCTCACAGCTAGGAAGTATCTAAAGCCAAATTTGAGCTCCTGATTCTAAGCCTGCCTCCCTATCTATTGAGCCACCTTGCTGCCCCACAATAGTGATGGAAGCTGTTGGGTCACTTTAATTAATTTCATGACCAGACTGAATGCTACCAGTTCTTCCAACCTATCCTTATATAGCTTAGGCTTTAGTCTTCTGTTATAAAGAAAGAGAGGTCCTAGGGAGATATAGATATCTAGTGAGGGGGATGTATCTCTGTATTCTCCCTAGGTGCTGGTGATGGGGAACACCAACCCCAATCACCCTTGCAAGTTGTTATAATTTCCCCTTTTAATAACAGTTGACCAGGGACGGACCCTGAAAGGTTAGGTGGATGGCTAATCCTTTCAGGTCCAACCTGGGGTTGGATCAATTATTAATATTGGGCTCTGATCAGCCTTGGATCCCCAAGGGTTGTGATATAAAGATCACTCAGGAAGTACTTATTAAACACTCTTTATCTATGATCTAAATCAGGGAAAGGATAATCAGGATAAGAATTGGGGATTGGAGACCCTGTCAATCTAATATCTATAATCTATAATCACTCAGGATTGGAGGCTATTGATTTAGTAAAACTAGAGCTTTGCTCTTTACAACCCATCTGGCTCAGCCTGGCCAATGCCAAGCCAGAGAGTGACTGCTCTTGATGCAACTGTGTTGGTGATTTATTCTCTCAGCTTTTCACTATCAGTGTTTGGTGATGTACTAGCCCTCACAATCTTCAGGAAATATTCAGATCCTCCCAATCCTCTTCTTCTTCAGACCTCCCAGCCTCCCTTCACCACCCAGGGACCCAGAGGCCTAAAGAGCTAGAAAGATTCAGATACCTAAAGATCTAAGGGACCAAAATCCAAAAGACCAAAGCTCAAAGGCCCAAAGACCTCTCCAGGTGGCTGTTAGGGTTATTTATACCCCTAGGCCAACTGACTTTTGTCCCTGGCTCATGGCATCTGGGAACATCTCTCCAACTGCCTCCCTTGTCAATCAAGGTGGCTCCAACATTTCTCAGGATTTGAATATAACACTTCTCACCATCCTGGATACCGTCATCTTAATGAGCTGTAGACAAGATGCCTAGAATTGAATATCACTTTCTAGGTCTGATTTGCCAGGGGAAGCAAGAAGTGATTGTCACTTCCCTCATTCTACTCTATGCTTCTATTCTTGACTTAAAATCACATTAACTTTTATGCCTGTCATGGGATCTTTTTGTAGTCTACTAAAACTCCTAGCTTTATTTCCTATGGTCCAGTGGAAAGGGCACTATATTTTTACTCAGAAGACCTGGATTCAAGTCCTTGGTCTGTTAGTTACTTCCTCTGTGACTCTATGCAAGTTATTTCATCTCCCTGTGACTCAGTTTCTTCATTTGCACAATGAGTGCCTTTCCTGTTTTAAACCAATGATCCCATAAACATATCCAGCAATATCTCCCTCAGTCTACATGTACACTTTTTCTTGAGTTCATGTGAAAAATTTTATTCTCATTTGGTTGTACACTGTTATATTTAATGAACCTTCCTAGTCTTTTAAGGTCCTACTAGATCCTGCCTATGTGATCCAACTTGTAAGCTATCCCTCATTTAGCTGTGTCATCTTTAAATTGATATCCTTGCAATCCATGTTTCCCCCAAGTCAGTGATGAAAATGTTGAACTGAACTGCATAGAACTAAGGACATTTGGATTCTTCACTAAAGACTCTATTGTAGCTTGATACTGGCCCATTAATTATTCCTTTTTTGGTCCAGTCACACACACACACACACACACACACACACACACACACACACACACACCCGTTGTGAATACGCCTGACTTCACCATCATCTAGTCCATATAATTCACATCACTTGTCCATCTGTAGTTATGGACCCATCCACCCTCCAGTGAATTCCCATGCACCAATCATTATGTCGACTTATTCCCGGGAATTCTCTTTTCTCCAGCAGTGACTCCAGAGGCTCAGAAAATGCTAATACAGATAAAAGATATGAAACCAAGTTTGACAATCATCTGTTCATCAGTGTTTCCTTAAACAAGTATTGCTACACTGGAGAACACCAGGACTCAGAGCTTCAAACATAATCTCCCAAAGTTCAGTGCATAAGTAAGGGACTCTAGCATCTGTCCTTGTTCTCAAATAAACTTTCCTCTTGCACATGGGCTTCATTCCCATACTCTTGAATCATCAACACACCATTGAGACTCAAAGCTTCTGGACATTCCCTCACTATCCATCTCCTATATCGCCTTTTTTAAATGACTCCCATCGCATACAAAGTCAAAAGCACCACAGCATTATAGTACAATACTATATATGGACTCTGAGGATGTGGGTTGAAACTTTAGCTCTGCCCCTTACTGTATGATCTTGAGCAAGTCACTTAATCTCCCTGGGCCAGTTTCATCAGTGTAAAATGAAAGGATTGGATTAGATGATGTCTAAGATCCCTTCCAGCTCTAAATCTTTGAGTCTTTGACTTTCACTCCATAAACCCACATGCCCAGAGAGTACCCTCTACAACAACATCAGAAATAAAGGTATGTCTTGTGTTATATTGAATCTCTGGGAGCCAGGAATCCACACTGTTGATTGACAGGTGGGTCCGTTGGATATCAGAATGTTCCCAGAGGGCCGTGAGGACAGGGGAGAGAGTGGTTGGCCCAGGGGGGTATAAAACACCCTGGCAGCCCTAGCTGAGGGTTCCTTTCCTTCCCTTGGACTTGAGATCTGTGGATCCTGGTCTTTTGGGATTGAGACTTGCTGAGCTCAGCCTTGCAAGATCCTCCTGTCTTGTTCCTGATAACATCACCAACCTGTACCCAGACCATCATCTTTTGATTCTACTGCCCCTAGATATTAGGAAATCATTCATCTATAGTTATGTTGGTTTCCCAGGGCCCGGGAGGGATCCGGGAAGTGGGCAGGAGAATAAGAAGAGGGGGGAAAGGAGTGGATATCCTGAAGACTGGGTAGGCATATCATCTAGCAAAAGAAAAAGAAGCTGAAACATCAAGCAGCAGTTTGTCTACTCTGGTTTGGCTGTGGCCAGGCTGGACCAGAGAAGCTAACCATCCAGGCTCAAATATCTGCCTACAGTTTGAGGGTTTATCATCATCAAAATAGACAGGGTTTCCCAATCCCTCTATCCAGTCCCATTACCCCATCTTTGCTAAATACAGTTAAAGCCTTTAAGTACCTTCCTGGAGTAGTTATTTCCTAGCTTCTCTGAGAAAGGAGATACGCAGTCAGAGACAAACTAATAGAGCCCATTTACACTATCAATCAACCCCAGGTGGGACCTGAAGGGATATCATCCATTGACCTGAAGGATCCTGTCTGGGCACTGTTATAAAGGAGGGAGGTGTCATATCATCTAGCTAGGGCAAGCCTCAGTTGATCTTGCCCTAGTCACCTATCTGGGCTATCACTGTTGTCACATAATTACTAGTGGTAGTATCCAGTTTAGTTTAGTTTAGTTCTCCGTCTCCATCTATACAACATCTACATTATTTTTATAACGCTTGACAATCCTTAAGTAAACTCAGGAAATAATTAAAGGCACAGGGCAGCCAGGCATCCTTACTACCTTACCACCTCGTTCTCATAAGGATAGCATAAGAAATTTTGTCAAATGTCTTGCTGAAATTCAGTTATATAATATTTGGAGCATTCCTCAGATTGTGTCATCTGGTTAGCCTTTCAACAAAAGGAAATGAGATTAGACTGGCATAACTTTTGTTTTATGAATCTAGAATGGCTCTGACTGATGGATGTTTCCCTTTCTAAGGAAACAAGCCATCCCTTTAAAAATGTATTCTAAAGTTTGGCAAACATTTCCAGTCTAGTATCTTAGTCTATATTGTGTAGATCCCACCCCTTTTCTTTTTTTGACCATTAGGACATTCAGCTATCTTTACTGTTGCAACAGCTCTCTTGTGCTTCCTGATGTTTACATCATTGACAGTGACTCAACCATCATATCCCCAAATTCCATCGGTAACCAGGAATATAACTTATCAGGGTCTGTTGTCTTGAACTCACTGAGAACAATTAGATCCTGCCTCACTATTTCTTCACATGACTTGTATGATGCAATGAAAATCCATCTAGATGATATGGAATTAAAAAGCCAGAATTCAAATCCTGGTTCTACCACTGACTACTACTGTGTGATCTTACACAAATGTTTTAACCTCTCTGGAACTGTGTTTCCTCGTATATAAAATAGGGGATATAGATTAGATGACATCTGGAGTTCTTTGTAGTGCTAAATCTATAAGCCTTTGAAATCTCTTCAAAACACTTTTAAGGGGGCAGCTGGGTAGCTCAGTGAATTGAGAATCAGGCCTAGAGACGGGAGGTCCTAGCAAATCCGGCCTCAGACACTTCCCAGCTGTGTGACCCTAGGCAAGTCACTTGACCCCCATTGCCCACCCTTACCAATCTTCTACCTATGAGCCAATACACAGAAGTTAAGGGTTAAAAAAACACTTTTAAGATCTACCATATTTGAATATCATTTTCTGATAGAGAAAACAGAAGCAAATTAGATTTGAGTATGTCTGCTTTCCCCTTATCATTGCTGATTAGGAATCCTATCCATCCTTTGCTCTACCAAGGGCTCCCTGCATAGCTAAAAGAACTCTTTCCTCTGTCTTTAGCAGGTATCCATTCTCTGAGTTTGTAGAAATCTACCCCGAGAAAAATCTAGAGCATGTTAAGTTATTCCTTAGTTTACTTTTCTTCTTTTTCAAGAATTTTTCAAGAATTCTAAGATATAGCCTTCTCTACAGGGGTCCCAGCATTTCTCCCTCACAAACCACTTCCCCCTTGATGGTTCAGATTAAGTCCAGTCCTCCATTCTTCACAGGATTAAGACATCATTAAAACATTTTTTTCTTAATTAGGCGCCCAAATATAACTAAGCATTAGTAAATATTAATGTTCTGTCTTTCGAATAAAGTGATCTTTCTAGAAAAGCATAATTGACTTGATCAAATATTATAACTCATTTTAGCCATCCCTTACACAGAGAAAATTAAATGCTGGAATATAAAGTTCCTGAGGGTAAAATCTATGCCAGATTTAAACTTTCTACCCCGAACACTCCTCTGCTCCATGACTAGCCAGTACTTAACACACAGTAGGCACTTAAATGTATAAATGCTTATTGAATGGACTCAAAATGAACAGTAGATACCTGAGTTAACTGCATAAAGTCTAGATTATAACAGCAAGTCACTACACTGTCAGCCTTGCAAATCCTAGCCTGTAGACCTCATACAACTTTCTTTACATGATAGCATGTATTTTACAGAAACTGAGATTTTAATCAATCAGTCACACAGCATTCATTAAGCATCTATCATATCCCAAACATATATAGAAATAGCTGGTGGCTCAATGGATATAACATAAGACTTGAGTTCAGATCGTACCACAGACATGTCCTAGCTGTGTCACCCTGAGTAAATCATTTAATTTCTGATTTCCTGACAAAACGATCCAGTGGATCTACTAGAGAAATAAAAGGCAAACCATTGCAGTGTCCTTGCCAAGAGAACCACAAGGACAGCTTTCATCAATGGGGTCTCAAGTTAGACAGGATCGAACAATAAAAATATTCCAGGCATTGGCGTAGCCTACGGATATAAATATAAAGAATGGAACGGTTCCTACACACAATGAGCTTACATTCTGATAGTAGAGACAATGACAAAAATAGAAATTTAATACATTTTTGTACAAATCCTCTACTATATATAAAGTTGTTGTAGTAGTTATAGTAGTTAGGGAAGGTTGTTTGGGAACAAAACTACCTGTATTTGGGGAAAAGCAGAAAAATCCTCCTGCAGAAGATTATATCCAAGCTGCATCTTAAAGGAAGAAATGTCAAGGTAAGGAAAAGCTACATTCCAAGCATGAGAAACAGCTTTTGCAAAGGCATGGAGACAGGAGAACAGAGACCAGTTTGACTGTTCTGGAGTGTGGGAAGAGAAGTAACATTCAATGAGACTGGAAAAACATGTAAGGCCACATTGGGTGGGGTTTTGGAAGCTAAACAGAAAAATTTATGCTTATTCCAAGAAGTAGTAAGAAGTCACTGGGGTTGGTTGAGTAGGAAAGTCATATGGTCAGGCCTGTCCTTAATGAAAATTACTTTTATAGTAGTGAGAAGGGGAAGCTAGGTAGAACAGTGAATAGCATACTGGACTTGGAATCAGGAAAACCCAAGTTCAAATATGACCTAAGAAACTTTCTAGCTGTATGACTCTGAGAAAATAATTTAACCCTTTTTGCTTAAGTTTTTCCATTGTAAAAAGGGACACACTGGAGAAGGAGATGACAAATGATTCCAGTATTTTTGCCAAGAAAATCCCGTGGACAAGTCCTGGTGATAATGAAGAACTGGACACAACTGAAGAACTGAACAAAATCAATAAAAGTATAGAGGAGAATGGACAGGAGTGGTAAGAGACTTGAATGAGGAAAAATAATTAGGAAAGCCTGGGGGCAGGAAGTGGAGTATCAATTGCAACTTCCATGAACTTCCATGAGGGCTTGAATTAAAATGGTAACTGTTCAAGTGGAAAGAAGTAAGCTGCTGTGAGAGATGTTATGAAGCTAGAAACTATAAGATTTGCCAACTGATTAGATTGTGGGATAAGAAAGAGTGAGAAGTTAAGCATAATCCTGAATATTGGAATACTGGAAAAGTGGTTGTGCCTTTGAGAGGAATGGCAGAATTTGGAAGGAGGGAAGGCTAGGGGAAAGATAACAAGTTCAAGTTCTGCCATGATGAGTTTCCGATGTCACTAGGACATACATGTATCATTGTTCAAAACCTATTTACATATTATTCATATTTGCAAAAAGAGTCATCTTTTAACATCAAAATTCTAATCTTATCCCCACTGAACTACGTGATTGATCATATGTTTTTCTTCTGCATTTCTGCTCCCACAGTTCTTTCTCTAGTTGTGGATAGCATTCTTTCTCAAAAGAGCCTCAGGGGGCAGCTGGGTAGCTCAGTGGAGTGAGAGCCAGGCCTAGAGACAGGAGGTCCTAGGTTCAAACCCGGCCTCAGCCACTTCCCAGCTGTGTGACCCTGGGCAAGTCACTTGACCCCCATTGCCCACCCTTACCAATCTTCCACCTATGAGACAATACACCGAAGTACAAGGGTTTAAAAAAAAAAAAAGAGCCTCAGAATTGTCCTGTGTCATTGCATTGCTGCTAGTAGAGAAATCCATTCCATTCGATTTTACCACAGTGTATCAGTCTCTGTATACAATGTTCTCCTGGTTCTACTTTCTCTCTGCATCAATTCTTGTAGGTCATTTCAGTTCGCCTGGAAATCCTCCAGTTCATTTTTCCTTTCAGCACAATAGTATCACAATCACATTTGTAACCAATATTCATAATTGAATGAGATGCTCAATTTCAGGTAGGGATAAGTGAAAATAAATATGTCATTTGTGTTTGAAAGGTTGAGATGAAGGCATGACCATTAAAAAAGTGAATCCATAGGCTCACATGCAAAAGGCCAGCTCTCATAAGGCCAGTCTCTTGGGGGTGGAATGACGTCGGCCACATAAGTGAAAACAGCCAGAGAGCCAGTGAGGCTTGCAGAGGCTGTTCTGGGGGGGCCATCTGCTGATCTTTATTTTTATACCTTTTTTTCCTAAGATTACATACTTTGGCATGATTTCCATTCCCACCATACATCTCTTCCCAGAGACAATGTATTAAGTCATACTTTTCATTCTCCTGAAACTTTTCATATTTTTCAAAGTGTGTTTGACATATATCTTGGGCCAAAGTGGTGGGAAAGTACAGGAGACAATTTCTCCATTTATCATTTCATTGTTCTTTTATATGTACTGTACCAAATCAGAGACCAGGGAGTGGGGAAACTTGGAGACTGTTCTGGCCTGTTTTTGCAGGCTCCTGTGTATGGGAACCGAAGTTAGGGTTTAAAATCTTTAACATTAACTTGCTATTTGCTGGTTTGATGTGAAGTAACTTCTAAGGGAATTTCTGTATTATTGCATATAAAGGTGGGAATTTCCTAGGAGTTTGTAGGAGGCCTGAAAGGGCTCTAATAATAGCTTATAATGTCCATCTATATGTTCTTGGGGCTGAATAGAGATATTGATTACAATAATTCCAATAAAAGGGAATGTTAGTGAGAAAAGAGTCACATAGGGGAATCTGAGTGGAGTCACCATCCTTCTGTCACCTGCTGTATGGGTTTGAGAGTTCATGTGGGACTATGCGAATGTCATGAACTTTGATGGGTTCCTGCACTCACAGATCTTCATTTGGAAGGGACCACAAGGCAAGGTCATCCAGTTCAACTCAAAATTGAATAGGCATTCCTACTCCCCCACAAGTGGTTATCCAGTTTCTGCCTGAGGAAGATCAGAGAGAGAATTCATTGTTCTCTATCATTGACTATTTCACTTCTGGGTGACTCTAATTTTGAAGAAGGTTTTCTTTATATCAAGACAAAAAACTACCTTTTCGAAATTTCTCCCACTGTTATCTCGAATAATGATAACATATGCAAAACACTTTGCATACATTAAAGCACTCTGAGTATTTCACCTAATAAATATTATTATTAATGGCTGGGATAGGGAAGATATATACAAGGAAATCTGGATGATGTGAAAACAAGCAAAAATTAATAAAATCAAATTTAAAAAATAAGATATAGCCTGAGAATGGGATTTGAATTCTGGACCACAGTTTAAAATATAGATATTATAAGCTTCTAACCAATGAAAGAGTTTATTTAAGAAGGATCAACCACAATGTTTACTTGAACAAACAAAAAACAGTGTTTGCTTGAAATCTTATAAATGCTATCAAAAAGGTGCAAAGCTGAAAAGAAATAGGGGAGTGAGAAAGTTGCCTACATATATCCAACAAGCTTGATAGCATAGACATTAGCTACCATACAGAAAGGAAAATAGCAATAGAAACACCCAGACGTTTATAGGAGAAAAAAATATAAGAAAGGAGCCCAAAATAAAACTCATGGTTTCAGATGTCTAGGCAGCAGTGCAAGCAGAAGGGAGGGCAAGCAAGGTAAACTAGACAACCTCATTTGAACGAAGCAAATGTAATCTCATCATTTATCAGTAAGACTGGGAGGGATGTGATATGACCCATGACTGAAAAATGTTTCTGGGAAAATATAACTTAATCAAAAGAAATAGGATGGTTAACAGGCCAAGAGAAATAATTAGCATAGTAAATTAAGAAAATATATTGCTATGAGGAAATCTGGGAACCAGAGAAGAAAGTAGGGTGGAGAGCATTTGGATAAAAGACAGCAAGGGCAAAAATGCAAATAGCATTGTTATGAACACATACTTTGGACCACTGGAATGGAAAGAGATATTTAATGAGATGTTTTTAAAAATGAATCACAAGCCTACAGAGGCATGACACTGTGGTGATAGAGGACTTTGGTTATATGAGCATGCTACAAAGCAAGATAAATAAGCATTCCTTGGGTTGCCTTCAAGACAACATCTTCCAAGATGGAAGAACACAAGAGATGAGCTGCTAATTTGGGAGAAATTGGTTGCTAAGTTGCTCTTAATGTAAATTATAGAAGAAAGAAATCATTCCATCTTAAAATTTGTGACAGAGGAAAAGAAGGCAAGCATAGGCTGGCAAGAACCTTAGGATTAGAGCAGATTTCAAAGTCTTCAGAAAAAGGGTATGTAAGTTCTTATGACCTAAGAGGAATGTGAGCCCAAGAGAGAAAAGAAATTCTCAAGAATGAAATCCGTAAGGCAAAAAAGAGAAAGAATTCTTATGAGGAGGAAAAGTAAAATTGACTAAATAAACCAATGTGGATGGGAACAGAAACTCATCAATCAATATTATTTTTCCAAAGACATTTATAGAACATAAAGCAAAATAGGTGAGAGCAGAAAAATACAAAAGTATAGTATGGTCTTATAAGAATAATGTTAGGTAAACTAAAGCCAGGATCTGAATAAAGATTCTGATTCCGCATGGGGTATTATTTGGACTGAACAACACTGCCTCAAAAATGGCCTTTCTCCTCTGAACTCTCAGAGGACTTTATGTCTCACTTATTGACCTTATGAGACTACATTTTTCAGTTGGCTACATGTTCCTCAAAAGTTCTCCTTAGTTTATTTATCTTTGAATCCTGCTTAATATCCAGCATAATGTCTTACAAACATTAGGTACAGTCAGCCAGTCAGTCAACAAGTATTTATTAAGAGCTTACTATATATGCCAGGCAGTATTCTGAGAACTGGAGCTACAAAGAAAAGCAAAAAAGCATACTTGACCTTAAGGATTTCAAAATCTATACTGGGAGTCAACATGCTAACAAACAGGCACAAACGATATCTACAGGATAAATTAGAAATAATCTCAGAGGGAAGACTTCTACATTAGGAAAGGCTTATTGCAGAAGATAGGGTTTTAGCTGAGAGTGGAAGCCAGAGACCCCAGAAGGCAAAGAAGGAGAGCATTCTAGGCAGGGGAGATAGCCAGCAAAAATGCATGGACCTGAGAGATGAAATGTTTCATTCAATAAACAGCAGGGATACCAGTATCACTGTATTGTAGAGTACATGAATAGAAGCAAAGTATAAGAAGTCCTAAAAGGTAATAATAATAGTAATAATAATTAGTGTTTATAAAAAGTTTTAAAGTTTGCAAAATACTCTACAAATATTATTTCATTCAACAAAATCCTGGAAGATCAGTGTTATAAATTTTTTATCATTTTCCAGATGAAGATACTAAAGTAAATGGATGTTAAGTAACTTGTCCAGGATCCTACAGCTTATGTTTCATAAAAACAACACTTAGTTGTATTTATTAGTTTAAGAGTTTTCTTACTTTCAATTTTATTAAATTCTCCTTTGATTTTCAGTATTTCCGATTTGGGATTTAATTTGGGATTTAACATTGTTTTATCTAGTTTTGTTAATTGCATGCACAATTCATTGATATAATCTTCCTCTATTGATGTAAATTTTACAGTTATAAACTTTCCCATAAGTACTGCTTCGGCTGCATCCCATCCATTTGATCTATTGTCTCACTGTTATTCTCTTTAATGAAATTGTTAACTGTTTCTATGATTGTTCTTTGACCCACTTATTCTTTAAAATTAAATTATTTAGTTGCCAATTAATTTCAACCTATCTTTCCACAGCCCTTTATCAAATATAATTTTATATTTATATTTATATTTTATATATATTATGCATATATATGTATCATAATCTGAAAAGGATGTATTTAATATTTCTTCTTCTCTTCTACATTTTGTTATGCAGTTTTTATGTCTTCATACACAGTCATTTTTCATATGAGTGCCATGTACCACTGAGAAAAAGAGATATTCTATTCTATTTCTATTCAGTCTTCTCCAAAGATCTATCATATCTAACTTTTCTGAAATTCTATCTACCACCTTAAATTCTTTATTTTTGGTTTTTTCTATTTCTGAAAGGAGAAAGTTGAGGTTCTTTCCTAGTATAATTTTACTGTCTCCTTCTATAATTCATTTAACTTCTTTAAAAATTTGGATGCTATACCGTCTATTACATACATATACATATAGATATATATATATGTATATATATATTTAGTATTGGTATTACTTCCTTGTCTAAGTTACCTTTTAGTGGGTTGTAGTTTTTTCTTATCTCTTTTAATTATATCTATTTTGCATTTGCTTTGTCTGAAATCATAATTGTTACCCCCATTTTTCTTAATTCAGCTGAAGCATAATAGCTTCTGCTCTAGACCCTTACCTTTACTCTGTGTGTCTCTCTGCTTCAAATGTGTAACTTGTAAATAACAAGCTATAGGATTCTGGTTTTTTAATTTACTCTACTATCTACTTATTTTATAGGTGAATTCATCCTATTCACATTCACAGTTATAATTACTAACTCTGTATTTCCCTCCCTTATATTTTGCCTTGTTCATCCTCTATTTCTCTCTGTCTCTATCTCTATCTCTGTCTCTGTCTGTTTGTCTGTCTGTCTATCTTTCTCTCCATTCTGAATCTCTTCACAAGTGTTTTGCTTCTGACCACTGCCTCCCACACTTCATAAGTTTTTGAAGATGGATTTGAACTTAGAATTTCCTGACTTAAAGTCTAGTGCATTATCAGTTCTACCACATAGTTGCCAGGATGATAAAGCCAGATGATAAGAGGCTTTAAAAACCAAAAAATATGTACTTTATCTCAAGGTTGTTAGAGAGTCAATGGAGTTTTTTTGAATGGGGGTGGGGGTGTCAGGGTAAGATTTGTGTTTTAGTAAGATCAGTTTGACAGCTGAATTGGGGACAAACTAAAATGGATGGAGATTTAATATAGGGAAACCAACTACAATGTTATTGGAATAGTCCAAATCTGAGGTATGAGAGTCTGCATCAGAGAGGTGGCAGTGTCAGAAGAGAAAATGGGAGGATATATAAGAAATTTTTTTAAATGGAATTGACAGGCCTTGGCCACTGATTGGATATCAGTGGTGAGAGAGAGTTAGGAGGAAAAATATAGGATATCTAGAAGAAATGGAGAGAACAAGTGAAGGTTTTTCAAGGATAAGGATGATTTGAGTGTGTTTGTAGGAATCAATGAAGCACCCAGAGGCACATTTAAAAATTAATAAACAATTAGAGATGAAAGAGGGGACAATCTACTGGAGAAGATAGGATGGAACATTTTTACTTGGGTACAGAGGGGTTTTGCCTTGGCAAAAAAGGCCACTTCTTCACATGAGACAAAGATGAAAGTGGGAGAAATTGTCTTACTGATATGAGATGAGGTGTTTGGGATAAGAAAGAGCTCTTGGAAAGTAGTTCAGTTTTTCTAGTCAAATATGAGACATAGTTCTTAGCTGAGAGGCTGGGGAAAGGGAAGTTTGAAGAGAAATTTATAAAGGATTTGGAAAAGTTGCTGTGGTGACTGGAAAAGTGAATAATTTGAATAGTCAGAGAAATAATTTATCAGAGTAAGGATCTATCTTAGATTATGTAACAAAATTAGTAATCCCAGGCAGCATGATTTTAAGATTTCCCCTACCTTTAGCAGCATGTGGGTTGGAATGAAGGAAACAAATGATAGGAGTAATCCAAAGCTAGAGTTTAGTAGAACAAAATTGTAAATAGGAAAAGAGGCGAAGGGAATCAAGAGTAAAAGAGGGAATATCTAGATGGTTCAGTGGTTAGAAAGCCAGGCTGGAGACAGGAGGCCATAGATTCCAATATGGCCTTAGACATTTCCTACCTAGGTGACCCTGAGCAAGCCATTTAAGCCCAGTTGTTGAGCCCTTGCCACTCTTTTGCTTTGAATGATTTCTTAGATATTTAGTATACATTCTATGACAGAAGATAGGGGTTGTTGTTGTTGTTGTTTTTTAGTAGAAGAGAACAGTGTAGATTTGAACTGGTTCATTAAAGGGTCAAGATGGAGAAGGACGTAGCTACTGTGGATGTAATGGCTGAGGGGTTTAAGAATTAGAGATTATAGTGAGGATAAAGAGCAGGGTTAGGGATTGAAAGGAAGAGAGAAAGATGGAATGATAAAAAATGTCAAGTAAGAGAACATTAGAGATCAGAAACATAAAAATGGCAGATTTTGTAGGTGATGGCAAGATCAAGGGTATGACCATCTCTGTGTGTAACTGAGATAGGATGGAAGAATAAGGTCATTGACAATTTTAAAAAAGGAAATAAATAGTTAGTGTGCTTGGAAAAGTATCAGTATTTATGTTGAAGTTCCCTAGTATGAAGGCAAGATTTAGGAAAGAGAAAAAGAACACTGTTCAGAATGCTGAGCTCACTGAGGAAAATAGATCAGTAGATAACAGCTACTAGAATGACTGGTTGATAAACATGACTAGAATGGACCTTGTAAATTCTTGTTGTGAGATTAAATTGATTGATAAATAAGTGGTTGATACCAGGAAGGATCTCACCATAGAAAACAAGAAAGAAACAGAAAGGGCTTCAAGAAGTAAAATTAGGGAAAAAAATATCATGTTGATAATTTTTTCTCTACTTCCTCTGTTTCCTTTTAAAATATTCTTTGTTGCAGGGGATTGCTCTATGGAAGGGAGGGAAAGATGAAGAAAAACATAGAGGAAATTTTTTTTTATTTTTTTTAAACCCTTGTACTTCGGTGTATTGTCTCATAGATTGGTAAGGGTGGGCAATGGGGGTCAAGTGACTTGCCCAGGGTCACACAGCTGGGAAGTGGCTGAGGCCGGGTTTGAACCTAGGACCTCCTGTCTCTAGGCCTGACTCTCTCTCCACTGAGCTACCCAGCTGCCCCCATAGAGGAAATTTTAAGAAATATAAAAACAAAAATATTGAAAAAAACGTATCCCAAATATTAAAAAGGACAAAGACAAAAGCAAGATTTGATAGGAAAGTCCCTGATGAAGATGGATAAATATTTCCACATTTCTTTTTCCCATTGATCATCTCCATTTGTGAGATATTTCTAAAGAGCAGAGTTGGAAACAAGCTAGCATTTCCCAGGAATATCTCATTAAATGGGATCTTATAATTTTTCTTTTTCTTATGTTCTCCTTTCAGGAACATCAAAGGATGATAAAGGACATATGAAGGACAAGAAAGTCCATCCAGCCCAATGAGACAGGTTCAGGGTCCAAATATAACTGGACATAGAGATTCTTTCTCCTACATAGCCCTCCCCAGAGCCTTAAACTGATCTCATGAAGGACGACTTCTTGGTAGGCTTCAGGGCTGCAGGAGACCTGGTCCCTCATGTTCCTTCCATTTTCCTGCATCTACTTGGTGCTCCTCTTGGTCAGTGCCTGGTCAGCTACACTGTGATGGCCCAGAGAAGCCTGCACCAGTCCATGTATGCACTCATTGCCCTGCTCCTGGCAGTCAATATTCGTTCTGCTGCTGCTGTCATGCCCAACATGCTCTTTAGTTTCTCTACCCACTATTTCTCCTTCTTGCTGCCTCATCCAAATGTTCTATTTCTTCATCATCTTTGACTGTAGCATTCTCCTGGTCATGGCTCTAGACCACTAGATTGTTATCTGCTCTCCACTGTGTTATCTGGAAATTGTGACAGGACAGCAGTTGGCAGGGTTGCTGGCCTTTGCAGCAGCATAGAGTACAGGAATTGAGATTGTGGCAGTGGTACTGGCTTCAGGAGTGCATTTCTGCTGCTTCAACATCATCTATTACTTCACCTGCGAGCATGCTATTACAGAATTTCCTGTTTAGCCAAGCAGGAAAACCACAATTGCCACTCCAGAGTAAGGAAGGAAGGAGGTTTATTACATGCAGTTCCAGAAGGGATATTTCTTCAAAGTTCAGGGCCCCGAATTATGGGGCTCTCGCTATTTTATAGGTTTATCTGGGGGCACATACAGATACAGGGGGTTACATGATTGGAGACACATACAGGTAGGGGGGATTACATGACTGGATGGAAAAGGGGAAGCAGCCCTGCACCCTGTTACAGTATTGCTTCAAGAGGCTTCATCCTGTTGCAGCATTGTTGAGGGGGAGGCGGCTTTAGGCTTGTAGAGTCCTTAGTATGGTATAGATAGTATAAGACCAGAACACCAATCCATCATGGATGTCAGGTCACAGCATGTGAAGTAACAGTGTCCTATGAAGTGGAACCACTTGCTTTGTCCTGGAGTTCCAACAGGGGAAGGAGAGGTTGTTGGTCGCCCTGTCTGTAGCAAGCTTCTGGGTGTGTCAGCCTCATAAAGCCAATCCTTAGGATCTAAGAGAGTCCCTAAAGGGGAGACCTGAGGATTTTCCACTACAATATGGCCCCAATGAAGCTGTGTCCTATGGGGACATCTCACTCAATAAGACAGTGGGGCTCACCATCCTCATAAGTACTCAGGTCCTGGACATATTGCTCTTGGTCACTTCCTACACACACATCATCCATGCTGCCTTCTGGATGTCTTCTGGTGGGGCCTGCTTTAAAGCCCTAAACACACGTAGCTCTCATCTGACAGTAATCTTCAGGTCTATTCCACTCCACTTTCCTCTTCCATTGTCTATCGTGTAGCTCCCACTGCCTCCCAGAAAGTGCACAACCTATTCAGTGCCCTCAGTCTACTACTTCCCTGCCTTGTCAATCCTGTTATCTATGGAGCCAGAACAAAGGAGATTCAGCAACATCTGGTTAAGATATTCCATGGAGTAAGACCTCAGGGCACTTCTGAAAAAAAAAAAACCATCCTTAACCCCTCAAAGAAATCTTCTTCCATAATACCCAGAGCTTGGGAAGAAACACAATGGGGACCCAATAATTACTCGCATTATATTTTCTCGTATTATTTCCACCAATTTTTATATTTTCTCTCTAACATAAGAAGAGCATCAGCGTTAGAGCTTCCAATACTACTCTATCACTAACCTCAGCCATCTTATTAGTTTCCTAAATTCTAAGGATTGAAGCTTCAAATATCTGAAGTCTATTATTCTCTTCAAGTCAGTAAAGTACCTATTGCCTGAAAGATCTCATGCTTGCCCCTGAAATAGAAAGATATAGTCCCTGCCCTCAAGAAACTCATTCTCTAATGAAGGGATTCAACATGCAAACATCACACCCTGCTGCAGACAAGTCAGGATCCTGAACTCAAGAGCCTTGGAAATAGCAATGCTTCTAGTCTGGTATCCATAAACATCATCCTTAGATGCAGACCCTTGGAAGCAATTCAGATGCAGGTTGGCAACTACTTCCACAGGTGCTGGCTTCAATAGCTCTCCAGTTTCTGAAGTCTTAGAGAAGAGAGTTCTTGTCATCAAAATCCTTAGCAATATCAAATTATTCAACATCAACAACTCATAGGATTTTATCAGGTGAAATCATTTTAAAATAAGCACTATCATCTACTTTGGAGCTGTACCCTAAGGCCATGTTGTCTCCCCCCATCAGAAAGTGAGCTCCTTCAGAGTAGGGATTAGCTTACTTTGCTATTTGTATCTGTAGCACTTAGCACAGTGCTTTGCAAGTACTGATTTCAATAAGTGCTTGATGCATTTACTCATGTGCAAATACATAAATAAAAGATAAATGGAGATAATGCATAGTAGGAAGGTACTACTATTATGTATTATGGGAGTATCAAGAAAGTCTTTTTGTATAAGCTTGGGACTTGAAGGAAGCCAGGGAATTTAGGAGATAGAGATAAGGAAAGACTGAATTCCAGGAGTAGGAGGCAGTTAGTGACAAAGCATAGAGTTGAGAGCTGGGATGCCATGTGCAAGGAACAGCAAAAAAATCAGAGATCAGTGCCACTGGATGGTAGAGTACATGGGAAGAAAAGTGAAAGAACATTGTAAAGACAGGAAGAGCTGGATTATGAAGAGCTTTAGAAGCCAGAGATGATTTTTTTATATTTGATTCTAGAGGTAATAGGGAGCCACTAGAGTTTATTGAATAGGAGCAGTGACTTGGTAAGATCTGTGCTTTAGTAAGATTAGTTTGACAGCTGAATAATCATGGATTGGAATGGAGAGAAACTTAAGGCAAAGAAACCAATGAGCAGAATGTTGCAATACTACAAATGTGAACTGATGGGAGCTTGCACTAGGATGGTAGCAGTGACAGAGGAGAGAAGTGAACATATACAAGAAGCAAAAGTGAGAAATACAACAAACAAGAAATTGCAAGGTGAGAACTGATAGCAAATGATTGGATTTGTTGTAGTGAAGAAGAGTGAAGAATCAAGGATATGAGTCTATGTGACTGAAAGGATGGAAGTAGTAGGAAAATTCAGAAGTGAAGAAGGCGGGGGAAGGGGGGGAAGATAATCAAATCAGTTCTGGATGTTGTGAGTTTAAAATATCAAGAAGACATTCAGTTCAAGTTATCCAGTAGATAGTTGGGGATGTGACACTAGAGATTGGGAAAGATATTAGGACTGGGTAAGATCTAAGAATTATCAGCATCAAGGTAAAAATTGAAACCATGGGAGATGATGAGATAATCAAGAGAAATAGTAGAATGGTAACTAGATAACAGAGTGGACAAAACACAAGGCCTGGAGTCAAGAGGACCTGAGTTCATATCTGACCTCAAACAACTCATAGCTCTATAACCCTGGGCAAATCATTTAATCCCAATTGCTTAGCTCTTGCCTCTCCTCTATCTTAGAATTGGAACTTAGAAGGGAAAGGGGTGTGAGAGAGAGAGAGAGAGAGAGAGAGAGAGAGAGAG
>NC_058132.1:91138226-91185118 GCF_016433145.1 Gracilinanus agilis
CATTGTACTGGTCTTCTCCCCCCCACCCATGCATTGCTTTATGAAATATAAAATTGCTGTATTTTATTTCTTTTCCCATTTCTCTTAATATGTTAGTATTATCCTCTTTTTACCCTTAGTTTATATATATGCACATATATATGTATATATATATATATATTTTGACATTTCATTCTATACAGTTTGTCACTGTTCCCTCTAAATATACTTCTTCTAGCTACCCTAATGATAATAACAATTTTTAAGAGTTACCAATAGCATCTTTTCTTATAGGAATACAAATCATTTGAACTTATTAGGTCTCTTAAAATTTTTTCCCTTTCTTAATTACCTGTTTGTGATTCTCTTGAGTTCTGTGTTTGGGCATCAAATTTTCTAAGTCATGCTTTTTTCTTTAGGAATGTTTGGAAGTCTTCTATTTTATTAAATGACCATACTTTCCCCTGAAAGAATATAGTCAATTTTTCTGGGTAGTTGATTCTTGGTTGTAGACCCAGTTCCGTTGCTTTCTAAAATATCATATTCCATACATTCTGGTCCTTCAGTGTGGATGCAGCCAGGTCCTGTGTTATCCTAACTGTGGTTCCATGATATCTGAATGGTTTCTTCTTATCAGCTTGTAGTATCTTTTCCTTGGTCTGGTAGTTCTTAAATTTGGCTATAACATTCCTAGGCATTGTCAGTTGGGGCTTAAATGCAGGAGGTGATCTGTGGATTCTTTCAATCTCCACTTTTTTCTTTTGTTCAAGAATGTTGGGGCAGTTTTCTTGGATAATTTCCTGTAGAATGATGTCCAGATTTTTTCTTTTGTCATGATTTTCTGGTAGTTCAACAATTCTTAAATTGTCTCTTCTGGATCTATTTTCTAGATCTATAGTTTTATTGATGAGGTGTTTCATATTTTCCCCAATTTTTTCATTCTTTTGATTTCATTTTATAGGCTCATTGCCTTGTGAAGTCATTTGTTTCTAGTTGTTGGATTCCAGTTTTTAAAGACTGAATTTCATCCCTGGCTTTTCGATCATCCTTCTCCTTCTGGTCTGTTTTTCTTTGTAGGTCATCTTTCACTTTCTTTGCTTCATTTTCAAGCTAGTCAATTCTGGCTTTCAAGACACTATTTTCTTGTTTTAGCTCATGTGCCTCTATTTTCAGATGACTTATTTTGCTTTTTAAGTTCTTTTCCCAATTGTCTTCAGCCTCTCTGAACTGTTTTTTTAATTGTGTTTTGAATTCTTCCAAAGTCTGAGTCCAATTCTCTGGAATTTCTGAATTTTTGCTTGGTGTTCCTTGGTCCTCCCCTGCTCTATTTGCTCTTTGTTCATTACCTGAATAGAAGCTGTCAATTGTAATTTCTTTTTACTTTTTCTGTTTACTCATATTTTTTCCTTCTTCCCCCCTGTCATTGCCTGTAATCTTGCTCCTCTGATTATTTGCTGGATCTGTGGGTTTGGGCTATTCTGTCCTGAAGTGGCTTCTTCTCTGCTCAGCTGATTGACTAGATTAGGCTGATGGAATATTAATGAGCTCTGAGACCATTTCTTCCCCAGCTAGCTGCAGAAGCTGAAGGTGTAGGTGAATGTGTGGAGGCTGAAGGGAGCTGTGTTTCCCACCCTGTTATCAAGGTATTCTGTCCCTGTTGTAGCCTTCCCCCAGAATCCTAGTCAGCAGGATTCTTACTATGGCTCTCAGCATAGCTGCTAAAGAGAAAGGTGTTGGAGATTGAGCTTCCCTGCCCTCTGAAGGCTTCTTATCTGCCTAGATTAAGCTGAGGCAGAGCTGATCTATGGAGCTGGATGGACCTTAAGGCCAAAATCTCGAGAAGGTGAGACCCAAGATGGAGAGTAGTGGCTGTGACTAGGCTGTCCTCCCCCCCATGCCTCTCCTCCAACTGCCTCCCTGCTGGCTGTGGTTAGAGCTCTGAACCTGGTACAGCTGTGGCAGCAAGACATTCCCTCCACACTGGAGCCCTCACCCTGAGATTCCAGTGACTGCTGGAGACTCAGCAAGTAGGTGGGAAAAGGGTCCTAGGACATTTCTTCTTCCTCTTTCTTAAATCCATGAATTCAAACTTCTCTGCATACCTTTTAAATTGAATCAAACAGGAAGGTCCTCTGGCTCTGTCCTGTTATTAGATTTGGTTTTCTGTCCCCTCAAAGAACTTTGTTTTTGATTGGTGTGGAAAGGTTTTCACAAAGGGCTGGACTTTTGCTGCTTCTAAGCAGTCATTTTGACTCTATTCCCCCTCTCCCCCTTACCAGCAAGTAATCTTATAAAACAAAAACCCCAAAATATATACCCAAATAAACAAGTGATAAATCATATGCTTTCTTCTGCATTCCTACTCCATTCTTTCTCTGGAAGTAGATAGCATTCTTTTTCATAAGCCCCTCAGAATTGTTCTGAATCATTGTATTGTTGATCATTCCACAATATTGCTGTTACTGTGTACAGTGTTCTCCTGGTTCTGCTTATTTCACTCTGCATCAGTTCATGTAGGTCTTTGCAGCTCTTTCTAAAATCATCCTGTTCATCATTTCTTATAGCACAATAGTATTCCATCACCATCATATACCATAATTATTTTTAGCTATTCTCCAATTGAGGGAGGTCCTTTAGTTTCCAGTTCTTTACTACCATAAAAAGAGTGGCTACAAATGTTTTTTAACAAACAGGTCCTTTCCTATTTTTTTTATCTCTTTGGGATACAGAACTAGTAGTGGTATAACTGGATCAAAGGGTACCCCTGATCTTTTTTAAGAGTAATAGAGTAGTCAGAAAAAAGTAATATTGTCCTATTGTAGTGAGGGTCCAGTTGAGATATAACATAAACTGATAGTGAAAGAATTACCATTTTTATTTGAGGGCCCTTGGGAGCTAAATTAGAGAGGAACTGTGGGAACCAATCTAGGCCAGGAGAATTTGGTTTAAGAATTAGATTTGCAAATTACAACACCATTCCATTTCACCAAGAAAAATCTTTTAAAGGCATTTTAATTACCCTCAATTCTATTCTGAATATTTCTGTATATAGCACTTTCCTCTCATGAGTTCATTGCTAGAAAATGCAGTTAGCTAATCTGGGGTTTATGGAGAATATGGGAAGTAAATGATTGAATCAATGCTAGAATCAAGTGCCAAAATGCAATGGTGGTGCCAGTGAACTGGCATAACAGATTTTATAAAATTTTAAAGGTTCTGAGAGATAGAACCATAAAGAACATTTGGTTCTCTCTCTCTCTCTCTCTCTCTCTCTCTCTCTCTCTCTCTCTCTCTCTCACCCTTACCTTCTATCTTAGAATTGATACTAAATATTGGTTCCAAAGCAAAAGTGTGATATGGGCCACAAAATTGGTGTTAAGTGACTAGCCCAGGGTCACACAGTTAAAAAGTTTCTAAGACCAGATTTGAACCTAGGCCCTATTGACTCCAAGCATGACACTCTCTCCACTTAATTGCCTAGTGCCTTTTAACAACCTCCTCTTGGGCATTTAAAAAGATTCTTCTTGCACACCCTGAACCCAGAGAACAAAGTAGTACAGAATGGTGAAAGGTACCTGGGTTTGGAGTCAGAGACACTGGGTTCTGACCCTAACTTTGTTATTTATGAAATATGCAAGTCTCTCCCCTTCTCTGGTCCTTACTTTCATCATACATAAAATGAAAAATACTTACGAGCTTTGTGACCCTTGGTAAGTCACTTAACCTTGTTTGCCTCAGTTTCCTCATCTGCAAAAATGAGCTAGAGAAGGAAATGTCAAACCCACTCCAGTATCTTTGCCAAAAAAACCCCAAAAACCTCAAAAGGGGGTCACAAAGTCAGACATGATTGGAACAAATGAACAACAACAAATAGGAAAGTGTTGTTCTAGTTGGTCTCTAAGGAGCCTTCTAGCTCTAAAACTCCCAAAGACTCTCTGATACAAGACTTGGTCTCTTCCCCCCAAGGATGCTAACCCAGAGTATAAACAGGACCTGGTCCAGATGCATAGGTCTTACTCTGAGACACTCCCCAAGAGAATGCAGCTGACTGACTGAGCCAGAGCCACAATTGAGCCCTGGGGGAGTCCTCAGGGAAGCTCAGGAAGATTTAACCTTCACATGGGGAGCACAGTTTGAGTTCTCAGTTCCTGTGTGTCCTGGTGAGTAACAGACCTATGGCTGGTGGTGTCTGGAACTAGGGGTGGGTGACAGCAGGGTTTTCC
The DNA here is from genome assembly GCF_016433145.1 of Gracilinanus agilis. Taxonomy (NCBI): domain Eukaryota; kingdom Metazoa; phylum Chordata; class Mammalia; order Didelphimorphia; family Didelphidae; genus Gracilinanus; species Gracilinanus agilis. The sequence continues at coordinate 91,142,429 of NC_058132.1, forward strand.
ATCTTTGCAGCTCCAACTCTCAACTTTTAAAAAATCATGTACCCAATAGATGTTTGCAAGTGTTTGTTGCTTTGAAATCAATCTAGTACAAAAAGTAGCATGTTTTAGTGGAAAGAACACAGGCTCCTGAGTCAGAGAACATGAGTTTAAATCCCATTCTTCCCTGGGCCTCGGTTTCCTCATCTATTGAATAAGGGACTTGCACCAAATGAACCTTGAGGACTCTTCCAGCTCCATATTCTTTTTGTTTTTTAAACCCTTACCTTCCATCTTGGAATCAATACCACGTATTCATTCCAAGGCAGAAGAGGGGTAAGGACTAGGCAATAGAGGTTAAGTGACTTTCCCAGGGTCACACAGCTGGGAAGTGTCTGAGGTCAGATTTGAAACTAAGATTTCCTGTCTCTAGGCCTGGCTCTTAATCTACTGAAATACCCAGCTGCCCCACCCAGTTCCATATTCTGATGAGATTAAACTGAATCCGATGCCACCAAAGTCTCTCTGAATGGACTTCCTTTGCAAAAATGTCCCCCCAATTATATCACTGATATATTCCCGGCTGTGAAAGTCCAGAATTTTCTACCAATGCCACCGCCTGAAAATCTGATGGGCACAGCAGCTCCAGCCTCCCTGGGCAGCTATCCCTTGTCTCTCAGCCTGTCTGTCCTCAGGCTGGGGTTTAGGGAGAACTCATCCTCTACCTCTCTAAGACTTGAGGGGCTCCCAGTTTTAATGGTTTATTTTCATGCCTGATAGGGGACACAAAGAACAGCATCCTCATGTTGTAGGTGGATGGGGAGAGCTGTGAGAGCCTGAGGTTTGCTCTAGGACTCCCACTGAGGTCCAACTCATCAGACCCTGATTACTTCCCAGGGGACCTCAAGGGTCACTCTGTCAATCTGTGGCTGTGCTCATGGGGGCATCTGTGTCTACACAGGCTTCTGTATTGGTCTCTTTCTCTCTCTGTGTGTCTCCATATGTACAACTCTGTGTGTGTCTATAAGTAAGTATGTGTGTGTTTATGTTTGAAAATATATATGTCTGTTTGTGTTTCCATCTGTGTTCACCTGTGTATGTGTGTATCTGCTTGAGACATGACTGGATTGTGAGTGGGTTTATGTGTGTATGATTGAGTGTCTCTGTGGAAGAGTTGGAAACCTATACGGTCAGATGGAAAATGGGCTGAGGTGGGTCTTGCCTACAAATTCAGACACAATAGAAGATTCCTTCCTGTAAATTAAGGCATTGAAATACCATGTTCCATACACTTATTGACCTGTGGGGTCTAAATGACACTTAATTTTGGGGGGCTCAGTTTCCTTACCTATAAAATTAAGGGGTGTGATAAGATAGTCTTCCAGGTCTCCGTCTGGGATCTCACATACTTACTGTTAGCCAGCTGCAGCTCTCTGGTCCTCTACAATTTTGTTTGGAATCCAAGTGAAGTATTGTACAATTATGCTGATCAAATAGTAACATATTTGGTTATGTTGGTCCTCGAGTTATCACCAACTATCTTTGAGAAGAGGGAAGAAGCCTCTCTCCACAAAACATGGAAGCATAAAATATTACCTTTGGTAAAGGAAGGGAAGGTTAATCAGTCAGTAAGTACTTATTAATCCCTCACAATGTCCCAGGCACTATACTGAATTCTGTGGATAGAATGAATAGCAAAAACTAGTAGGTCCTCAGCTTCAAAGAGCTCACAGTCTAATAGGGAGATGGCATGCAAATAGCTATACAAGCAAGATATATATTCAACAAAAGGAAGGTCATCTCTGATGCCAGGCAGGAGGAGGCAGTGGAGGGGAGGCAAGGAGACAGAGCAGGAAAGGCATCCTATAGAAGGTGGAATTGGACCTGCATCTTAAAGGTGGACATGGAAAGCATGAAGCAGAGGTGAGAGCATTCCAGACATGGGAGATGACCAATAAAAGGCAGAGTTCAAAGATAGAGTGTAGTGTGTTAGCAACCACAAGTAGACCAATGTCACTAGATCATGGAGAACATGGAGGAGAGTAAGGTGTAAGAAGTCTGGAAGGTAGGAATGGGGCATATGGTAAAGAGTTTTAAATGCCAAACAGAGACTATTATAGTTGATTCTAAGAGTTGTTATAAAGTTGTTGTCAGTAATGTTCTACTCTTCCTGATCCAATTTTGTGATTTTCCTGGTGAAGATACTGGAGTAGTTTTCTACTTCTTTCTCCAGCTCATTCCACAGATGAGGAAATTGAGGCAGAGTAAGTGACTTACCCAGGGTCACATAACTACTGGCTAGATTTGAATTCAGTTTTTCCTGGTGCCAGGTCCAGCACTCTATCCACTATACCACTGGAATTAAGTGAAGAGTAGGGAGACATGGCCAGACCTGAGCTTTAGTAAGATAGATTTGGCAACTGAGGGAAGGATGGATTAGAATAGAGAGATATGGAGTAGGGAAAACAATTAAAAGGTTCTTGCAAAAGCCAAAGTTGGAATAATGAGAATCCACATCAGGCTGGCAATTGTGTGAGGAGAAAGAAGGAAAGGTATGACAAGTGTTGGGAAGGCAAAAAAGGACAAGATCTGACAACAGATTGGATGTGAGGGGGAAGCCTAGCTCACTGAGATGGTGCCCTTGACAGAAATGGAAGAGCATAGTTCAGAGGAAAAAGTGAAAAGGGATTTCCATGTCATATGACCAACAAGATAAAGGATGACATATTTTTTTCTGATTCCCCAAGACCTTCCCAACCTCTCCAAAACAGAAATTATGTGACAAAAAAAGCAACTCTCATCACGGTCTAAGATACTCAGAACCCAAAGGAAGGTAAAAAATGAAGACAATAATAGTAAATTTGAGGAGAGGAAAGGTTCAGGGGAAAAAGATAATGAGTTCTGTTTTGGAGATGTTGAGCCTGAGTTGGAGATGTTGAGTTGAGTCTGAGATGACGATGGGACATTCAATTGTAGATGTCTAAGTAGTAGTTGGTCATGTGAGACTGGAGATCAGGAAAGAGATTAAGGAAACAAAGTGCTCAGATAGCAAGAAAAAAGTGTCATAGGGTCAGAGTCATAGGGTCTGAGGTTAGAATTGGAGGGAACTCTGATTAGAAGAACATCATATATTCCATCCCTAGCAACTTTCCCAACACCACACAAAAGGCAAGTGGCAAAACTAGAATGTAAACCAATATGACTTTCTTAAGTGTGGCTTTAAGGGCAAGTAGGTGTCTCAGTGAATAGAAAGTCAAATCTGGAGGCAGGAGGACCTAGATATAAATCTTGCCTCAGACACTCCCTAGCTGTGTGACCCAGGGTAAGTCACTTAACCCCAATTGCCTAGTCTTTATAATTCTTCGCCTTGGAACTAATACTTAGCCTTGATTTTAAATCAGAAAATAAAAGGTTAAAAAAAAGTTGGTTCTAAGCTAGCTTCCCAAGGAAAACAGAAAAACAGCAATAGCTTCCAGGAGTAAAAGGAGGAGGGAAATGCAAAGAACAAGATGTGATAGATTAATAGTCCTTCATCTCCTCCACTAATTCCACTTTGGGCTGAATTAAGAGTATAGTGTCTAGAATGAGCCACCATCTTCTGCTTTAGTGAGAACATAGCTGGAATATAATGGTCAGTTCTGGGAATCACATTTGAGGAAGGGCTTTGATGACTGAAAAGAGTCCAAAGAAGGAAAAGCAGAATAGTGAAAGGTCTCAAGATCCTGCCTTATAAGAGTACATGAAAGTAGAGCTCCTGCAGTAAAGGAGAAAAGACAGGAAGCTTGGGATAGATGTCTTCAAGCATGAGAGATTTCCATGGGAATGAGGGAATTGGTCTCCTCGACCCCATAGGGCAGAATTAGAAGTAATGGGAGGGAGAAAGAGGGGAAGCCTGTAGAAAGACATCTCAGCCTCTTTCTAAGAATCAGAGCTATTCTCAAGTCAAAAAACTCAGGAAGTACTGATTTCCCAAACACTCTTAGACTGCATGAGGACGTGACAGAGATAGTATAGAAGGGATTTCTGTTCAAGTATGAATTAGACCAGGTTCTTTCTGAGGCTCCTTCCCACTTTGACATTCTGCTCTTCTCCTTTAATTAGGTGTTGATGTGAGATGGTAGATAGAGCAATGGATTTGCATTTGGGAGACCCAGATTTCTATTCCATCAGACACCCACTAGCTAGGGATCATGAGCAATTACCTTATCCTCTCTGAGTCTGGGTTTTCTCAAGTACAAAAACTGAGATAAATTAATTGAATTATCTACCTTACAGGACTGTTGTAAGAAAAGCAGTATGCAATCCTAAAATACAATATAAATGTAAGTTTTTGCTATTATTGTCATTATTTTATGATCTCTCTCCTTGCACATCCACCATCCTCATTCAGGCCCTGATCACTCCTCTTCTGAACTATTTCAGTAGCTTCCTAATTTGTCTGCCTACTTGATTTTTTCCCCTTCTCTGATTCATTCTCCACAAGTTGGCAAAGTGATTTCCCTAAAGAATGGGTCTGGCTATATCATTTCCCAACTCAAGAAGATCTAATGGCATTCTACTAAAATCAAACAAAAACTCCTCTCTTTGGCACTTTAAACCTTTCTCAAACTTGATTCCAATTTATCTTTCCAGGCTGATAGACATTTCTCCCCTGCAATACTCTATGATCCAGAGAAACTGGCCTTCTTGGTATTCCTCTCACTTGGCATTCCATCTGCCATCTTGCTTCTCTCCACAAGCTATCCCTCCTGCCTGGAATACACTACCTCTTCTCTCTGCCTCTTGGATACCTAGTTACTTATAAAGCTCAGATCATATTTCTCTACTCTATAATTTCCTTCCTCCTCTACGTGAGACTCCCTCCAAAAATTATCTTTTATTTCCTTTGTATATTATTTTCCACTTATTTTTATGTGTACATGTTGTCTTCTCCAATAGATTGTAAGCTCCCTGAGGGAAGGAACAGTTTCATTTTTGTCTTTATATCCCTAGCAGTGAGGCCAGTGCCTGGCTCCTGGTGATTGATTGATCGGTGTCTATTCAGAAGACAGGTTTGTCAGTGGAGAGACAGCAGTCATTTTATCAAGATTTATCTTATTACATTTTGTCCAATAATGTTTAAGTTTCTTGCATTCACCTCCAGGAATATCAGATAAAGAAGCGTGGGGAACGTCATCTCTTCCCTCATCCCAGAGCTTTCTGGCCAGTCCTAGCAAGGATGTCAGGATGGAATGTGACCTTCAACATCTCTTACACCAACTTCTTCTTACTGGGCTTCCCAGGACTCAAGGAATCACGGTCCCTTCTGATCCTCCCATTTTCCTGTCTCTATATGGTGATCCTCTCAGCCAATGGCCTAATCATCTATATGGTGACCACCCAGAGAAGCCTGCACCAACCCATGTATATACTCATTAGTCTACTCCTGGCTGTTAATATCTGCACTGCCACTACTGTGGTTCCTGCCATGCTCTTCAGTTTCTCCACCCACCTCAATCGCATCTCTTTGACTTGTTGCCTGGTCCAGATGTTCTTCATCTACTTTCTACTTGCTTTTGATTGCAACATCCTTCTGGTCATGGCTCTGGACCGTTACGTTGCCATCTGTTACCCATTGCGCTATACAGAAATCATGACAGGCCAGGTGCTAGTGGGGCTGATAGGGGTAGCAGCCACCCGGAGTGTGGGTATTGTGGCCCCTGTCATAGTTCTGGCATCAAGAGTCCACTTTTGTCGCTCCAACATCATCCGTCACTTCACCTGTGAGCACATGGCCTTGATGAAGCTGTCCTGTGGAGACATCTCACTGAATAAGACTGTAGGACTTGCCCTTCGTGTCTTCAATAGGATCCTGGACCTGCTTCTTCTGGGAACCTCCTACACCCGCATCATCCATGTTGCCTTCAGGATCTCCTCAGGGGGTGCTCGCTCAAAGGCTCTTCACACATGTGGATCTCACCTGCTTGTCATCTTCACCGTGTATGGCTCTACTTTGTCTTCCTCAATTGTGTATCGTGTGGCCCGAACTGCATCTCAGGATGTACACAACTTGATCAGTGCCTTCTATTTGCTGATCCCTTGCCTTGTCAACCCTGTCATCTATGGAGCAAGAACCAAAGAGATCCGGCAACAGTTAGCAAAGTTGTTCCAAAGTGCAGGGTCATGAACCACTTTCCATAATTCCCTCAAAAGGACCTTCCAAACTGGTGCAACTGCCTTCAATGGGGAGGGTTTAAGTTGGAGACTTTTATATTTAGATCTGGAGGAAAATAAGGGTTAAATGACAGGGATTAAAATTGAAGTTCAGTCAGAAAGTAACAAGACTATACTTGGGTTTTCAACTCTTTCTCTAAAATCACATCACTAAAACTAGGATCTGCAATGTGTCTCAAAAGTCACCTATTCCCAGCCCTCCCTGAGCCGACTCCATTCATGCAGGAAAACTGGCTTCCTCCAATTTTGTACAACCTTAACTGCTGGCAAATTTTTCCTTATCTGAGTCCAAAAGTGACCTTTTTGCTGCTTCTTCCCATTACTCCCAGTTCTGTCCTGCAGAGCCAAGTTGAACAAATTTAATTTTTCTATAACAATAGTCTTTTAATTACTATCATTTGTACTTAAAGAATACCAAACTGACATCACTAATGATGTCTTTTGACTGGGGCATAAAATGGATTTAAGTGAGGCAGAGTTCCATAAAATAATCAGCCTCGCTCCTTTGCTAGTCATTTAAATCCAGTGGCAAGACAAAAGTCAAGAGGACTGCTGATGGCTCTAGATGCAATGGATGATCTTGGCTTCTCCAGTGCTAATCAAACTCTACACATTCCACATTGCCTGCTTCCACCACCTTTGTGGCCATTGGAATACATTGTTCTCATCCACCCCTTTCAACAGGAAAAATCTTCGCATTCTTTTTTTTTTTTTAACCCTTGTACTTCGGTGTATTGTCTCATAGGTGGAAGAGTGGTAAGGGTGGGCAAAGGGGGTCAAGTGACTTGCCCACAGTCACACAGCTGGGAAGTGGCTGAGGCCGGGTTTGAACCTAGGACCTCCCGTCTCTAGGCCTGACTCTCACTCCACTGAGCTACCCAGCTGCCCCCTCGCATTCTTTTTTTTTAAAACCCTTAACTTCTGTGTATTGGCTCCTTGGTGGAAGAGTGGTAAGGGGTGGGCAATGGGGGTCAAGTGACTTGCCCAGGGTCACACAGCTGGGAAGTGTCTGAGGCCAGATTGGAACCTAGGACCTCCCGTCTCTAGACCTGACTCTCAATCCAGTACCCAGCTGCCCCAAATCTTCACATTCTTGGGGAAGACATCCCCCTAACTCACTGACAGAGTTGAGGTCTGTCGGTTACCCTCAACCAGGTTTAGCCAGCCTGCCAAGACAGTTTATCCAGGTGTGGCCATTGGGTAGTCTACAGCTTCTTGGAACCACAAGTGAGGGCTGGATGGCAGGTGGACACCAAAGGAGGAAAGTAACCCTGAAAAGAGCTCATAAAGCTCTCATATCAGAGGCACCAGTCACCCACATATACCCACCTTAAACGGGTATTGCTTCTTGGGAGGACACCAGGACCCAGAGCCTCAAAGACAGCCTCTCGGGGCTCAGTGCAAGAGAAAGGCACACTAGCATATGCACTTGTCCTAGCATCCAGTCTTCCTCAAATCAAACTTCCCTCCTTCACACAGTTTTCACTCTGATACTCTTGACTCATCAGCAGACAACTGAAACTCCAAGCACCTGGACATTCCCTCGTAATCAGTCCCCTACACACAATGTCCCTTTTCTCCAATGACTTCCACCAATACAAAGTCATAAAGCCTTATAGCAATAGAGTATAATACTTAATTTGGATTCTGAGTATGTGGGTTGATACATTGACTCTGCCCCTTAGTGCCTAAGTGATCTTGAACAAGTCACTTAATCTCCCTGGGCCTCAGTTTTCTCATCTATGGAATGAGTAGCCTGGATTAGATTAGATGATGTCTAAGATCCCTTCCAACTCTAAATCTTTGAGTCTTTGATTTTCAGTCCACATACAAAACCATATGCCCACAGACTGGTCTCTACAATCATTACTTCAAACATATGCATCAGAGGTTTTTCTCAACAAGCCTTAAGTAAGCAAAAAAAAAAAAAGAAAGAAAGAAAAAGAAAAATTGGAGGCTATTCTAACTACTTCCAGCATACAGCTATTCCCTCTTTACAGTCATTCTCGCAGGGATAACCATCAGAAACTTTGTCAAGTGCTTTGTTGAAATCCAGTTACATAATATCTCCTCAGACTGAGTCATCTGGTTAACTTTTCAACAAGAGGAAATGAGATTAGAATGGCATAGTTTTTGTTTTGTGAAACTATGATGGCTCTGACTCGTATTTCCCTTTCTAAATACTCATAGACTATATGTTTAATAATGTATTCTAAAATTCCAGGTCTAGTTTCTTAGTCTATACTTTGCAGATTCCTTCCTTTTCCTTTTTTTTTTTTTTTTTGACAATTAGGATATTCAACTTGTTGCAACAATTCTCTCATGCTTCCTAATTTTTACCCGGTTGAAGATGACTCAACCATTATGTTCTCACATTCCATCCATCAGTAACCTGGAATATAATTCATAAGGGTCTGTCGTATTGAACTCATCGAGGACAGTTAGATCTTGCCTTACCATTTCTTCAAATATCTTGCATGATGCAATGAAAATCCTACTAGATTAGGAGTCAGAAGGCCAGAGTTCAAATCCTGGTTTTGCCACTGACTTTCTCTATGACTTCAGACAAATTTTTTAACCTCTCTGTGTGTTTCATCATATATAGAATAAGAGATTTGGATTAGATGACCTGTAAAGTTCCTTCTAATGCTAAACCTATAAGCCTATGAAGTCTCTTTATGAACCATTTTATGTCCTATCAAATTTGAATTGCAATCTTCTATTATAGACATCATACAACTTGGTCTGTAAGATAGCATGGAATTAACAGAAACTAAGATTTTGATCCTTCAGTCATGAAACATGTGTTAAGCAACTACTATATGTCAGACACTGGAGTAGGCTAGGGATACAAATAAAGAATGGAACGATGCTACTCGTAGGGAGTTTGCATTCTCATGGTGGATACTCAAGAAGTATCAAAAAAAGCATATAGCCTAACTAAGAAGTTGATATATTTTTGTGTGAATTTATAAATATATACAAGGTTGTTAAATACAAGGTAGTTTGAGAAGGAAAGTGCTAGTATTTGAGGAAATCCCCCTTTTAACCAGGAGTTAGATTGAGGATAGGAACAGGCAGTTTTCAGACAAAATAACTCTATGGTCCTGCCCCAAAATGATCTAAATCATTATGAATTAGAGAAATGCAAATTAAAACAACTCTAGGGTATCACCCCCCACACCCGTTAGTTTGGCTACTTATTATGACAAAAAAGGAAAAATGACCAAACTTGGAGGTAATATGGAAAAATTGAGACATTAATACTCTGATTAAACCATTGTAGAGAGCAGTTTGGACTTACGCCCAAAGAGCTATAAAATAATACATATACCCTTTGATTCAGCAATACCATTATTAGGTTTCTATCCCAAGGAGATAGTAAACAAAAAAGGGAAGAACCTATATGTACAAAAATATTTGAAGTAGCTCTTTTCATGAGGGCAAAGAATTGGAAAGTGAAGGAATGCCCATAAACTGGGAAATGGCTAAGTTATATTATATGATCAAAATGAAATATTATTTTCCTGTAAGAAATGACAAGCAGGAAGAGCTGAGAAAAACCTAGAAAGATATACACGAACTGCCACAGAGTGGAATAAGCAGAACCAGAAGAAAATTGTACACAGTGAGAAGAATATTGTACAACGGACAACTGTGTATAACCTAGCTATTTTCAGCAATATAGTGTCAAAATAGTCTTAAAAGTCTCATGGTAAGAAAAAAATGTCATCTGCTTCCAGAGGAAAAAAACTGTTAGAATCTGAATCTAGACCCAAGCAAACTTTTTTTTACTTTCTTAATTATTTTTTTTGTTCAAGGTTCCTACCTCAAAAGGATTAATATGGGGAAATATTTTACATGATTACACATGTAAAATCTATATAAGATTGCTTACCATCTTAGGGGAAATTAAGGAAAATTTGAGACTTGAAATTCCTTTTTTGACATTTTTTGTTTTGTTTTATTTATCAAAATTCTTTTTTAAATATGGAAATTGTTTTTAGATATAATGGGAGGGAGATAAAATTTAGAGAAGAAAAAAAGTTAAATTGAACCAGAAAATCCCATTGCCTAGACTAACAATATTTACAGGAAAAGGTAAATATAATTTTAGCTTAGTACCCCACCTCTCTCTGGCACCAACTTCCTGCTTCCTCTCCTGGCAGGAATTAAAGTCTTCCTTTAAGAAGAGTAGAAGGAAAAGAGGCTAGAGATGTCTGTTCTGCCTCTTTTTGGGCCATACAATGACACTCCCCTGCCCCATGCTACATGTGAAGAATAGCCCATTTCAAAACAATAAGATAAGAGAGAGAAACTACTGTGTACTGAAATAGACCGTTCCACGTCTGGTGGCTCTTCCCACTGTTGTCTCAATAAAGATAATATATGTAAAACATTTTAATATTTCAGATAATAAATGTTATTATTAATTATTGGGATAGGGAAGATGGGATGGATAATCAAATCCATCTGAGCTCCTCCCTTCCACTTCCTCAATCTTTTTTGCCTTAGCTACATAAAAAGGTAACAGTATGCTGTTGAAGTAGGAACTTTATGGGGGATGAGTTCCCTATCACTGCTTGCCTTCTGTGTGTCTATCTCAATATAACCCTAAGGAAGGGGTTAAGTGCTGAAATATCTCCTCCCTAATTTTAGAGAAAGGAAATGAGACCTTCTCCTTTGCTAGACCCTGCCTCAGAGCTGAATGTCCAGGAGCTTCTTCCCTCTGGCAAAAGAAATAACAGGAGCCAGCTTAGCCCTATAGAAAGAGCCTTGGTCTTAAGAGTCCTAAAGACATTTTCCATTTCCAGCCTAATCCACCTCCACATTGGCTGCCTGGGCCCCCCTCCCTTATTCTTCCCTTTTCCAATTTCCCTTTAGGATTCATCTTCTCCTATTAGAAAGTAAGCTCTTTGAGAGCAAAATCTATCTTTTTTTGTTTGTTTTTGTATTCCCCCTTTCCTGTCTATCTACATACCTATCTACCTACCAATCAATCAACCTGTCTATTTTGGTTCAAGTGCTGATTCTACTTGTCCTTGCTTTTGGAGTCTTCACCAGTAGCCTTCCCACTCTGGACTTCTATTTCTCATCTGTTAGAAAATCTGGACAGCATCATGATAAAATGGATAATGTTTTGGACTTGGAGTCAAGAAGATCTGGGTTCAAAACCCACATCAGATACTAATTGTGCTACCTTGGTCTCAGTTTCCTCATTTGTAAAATGGGAAAATTAGCTCTAAGAGTTTTTCTAAGGGACATAACCAAGAAGTTGAAGAAGGTACAGGGACCCATCTGATTTCTACCAAATTACGCTCCAAAAAGCTATAAAATAATGCCTCAAAATGAATTATGGAGCAGCATAGCCCACAAAAAGATAAAGTGAAGTAAATTTCCAGTTCAAAACAACTTAAAAGGTCTGCATCAGGGATTTAGTACACCAGAGTAGAGGTGGAATACAGGACAGGACAAGCCCCACGGAGCTAACAGGCCTTGGATGCTTAGCTGCATCCAAGGCTTCCAGAACTCTCAGATACAGATGGTAAGAGGGGTCGGACAACTACTCAGAAGGAGATTACAAGCATCCTTTGCTTGCTCTGGGTGTGAGACTTATCATATTCCCCTTAAGCAGAACCAGGTTGCAGTCTTGGGATACAATCACAGGGTGAGGGACATACCTCAGTACTTGCAGTTCCAGGGGAGTAAAGGGATCTTGGTCACAGTTCTAAGGGGTAAAAGAGGATTTCGGGCTAGAGCACAGGCCGGGACAGTACTAAACACACCTTTCTTTATATCATACCATCTTGGAAGAACTAAAACTAGATAGTTCCCCAGAGCCAGCTCTGAAGGCAGCTGCACAAAGAACCTGAAGCTTGGAACTGTGCTCCAATTACCAGTTACAGAGCCCATCTTTAACAGTTCTTTAAATTAAAAGAAGAGAAAAAGGCAGAAAATGAACACACAAAAAAAGTAACGACATAGAAAATTATTTTGGTGACAAGGTAGACTCAAATACAGAAGACAATAGTCAATACTACTACATCCAAAGCCACCAAGAAAAATATCAGTTGCTCTCAAGCACAAAAAAAAGAATTAATGGAGGATCTCAAAAAGGATTTAAAAATCAAATAAGAGGGGGCGACTGGGTAGCTCAGTGGATTGAGTGTCAGGCCTAGAGAGGGGAGGTTCTAGGTTCAAATCTGACCTCAGACACTTCCCAGCTGTGTGACCCTGGGCAAATCACTTTACCCCCATTGCCTACTCTTACCACTCTTCTGCCTTGGAGCCAATACACAGTATTCAATACTATGTCACTCCAAGATGGAAGGTAAGGGTTTTAAAAAAAATCAAATAAGAGAGGTAGAAGAAAAATTAGGAAAAGAAATGAGAGTGAAAGGGAAATCATGAAAAATGAATCAACAGCTTGGTAAAGGAGGCAAAAAAATACTAAAGAAATTAACATTTTACAAAATACAATAGGTAAAAGAGACACAAAAATCTAAAAATGAGAAGGACTTCTTCAAAAGCAGAATTGGCCAAACGGAAAAAATATATTTAAAAAATTCCCTTTGGAAAAAGAGGTACAAAAATTCACTGAGGAAAAGAACTCTGTACAAAGTAGAATTTGCCAAATGGAAAAGGAGGTACAAAAGCTCACTTAAGAAAGCCATTTCTTAAAAATTAGAATTGGGCAAGTGGAAGGTAATGACTCCATGCAACATCAAGAAATAATCAAACAACATCAAAAGAATGAAAAAAATAGAAAATGTGAAATATCTCATGGAAAAAACAACTAACCTGGAAATTAAATCCTGGAGAAATAATTTAACAATTACTGGGCTACCTGAAAGCCACAATAAAAAAAGAGTTTATATATTATCTTTCAATAAATCATCAAGTAAAACTGCCCCAATATTCTAGAACCAGAAGACAAAAGAATCCACTGATCACATCCTGAAAGAGATCCCACAAGGATAACTCCCAGGTATATTATAGCCAAATTCCAAAACTCCCAGGGCAAGGGGAAAATACTGCAAGCAACCAAAAAATAATTCTAATATCATGGAGCCACAGTCAGGATAACACAAGGCTTAGTCCTTCTACATCAAAGGATTGGAGGTCATGGAATATGATATTCCAGAAGACAAAGGAGATAGGACTTCAACCAAGAATCACTTACCCACCCAAACTGAGCATAATCCTTCAGGAGAGAAAATGAGTATTCAATGAAACAGAACACTCTGAAATACTCCAGATGAAAAGAACAGAGCTCATTGGAAAATTTGACTCTGAAATATAAGGCTCTAGAAAATCACAAAGAGGTAAACAGGAAAGAGAAGTCAAAAGACATTCAATAAAGTTAAATTGTGTACATCCCTAAATGGGGAGATGATTGGGGCAGTTAAAGAGAGTATACATTGACAGAGGTGAGGATGTGAGTTGAATATTTTGGGATGATATAAAAAATTAAATTAAATTAAGACATGAGAAAGAAGAATGCATTGGGAGGGGAGAAGGGAAGATAGAATGAAGTAAATCATTGCACATAAAAAAGGCTTGAAAGATTGTTCATAGTGGAGGGGAAGATGGGGGAGGTGTGGATGAGAACATGTGAATCTTACTCTCAGAATTGGCTCAATGAGGAAAGAACACATACAATCCATTGGGTATAGGAAGCTATCTTACCCTACAGAAAAGTAGGAGGGGAAGAGGATAAGAGAAGAGCAGTGGGGATGATAGAAAAGAGGGCAAACTGGGGGGAATGGAGGCCAGAAACTAAAATAAGATGGAGAAAGTAATACACGGGAATCATAATGTTGAAAAAAAATTCTAGAAGTCTTTCTAATAAAGGCCTCATTTCTCAAATACATAAAGAAAGGAATTGAATGTATAAGGATAAAAGTCATTCCCCACTTGATAAATGGTCAAAGGATAAGAACAGGCAATTCTCAAAGAAATGAAAAATCTCAATGGTCATGTAAAGATGCTCTAAATCAATACTAGTTAAAGAAATGCACATTAAAACAACTCTGAGGTACCACCCCACAGCTATGAGATTGACTATTATGACAAGAAAAGGAAAATGACAAAACTTGGAGGGGATGTGGGAAAAGTAGGGCACGAATCCATTGTTGGAAGAGTTGTGAACTGATTTAATCATTCTGGGAACAATTTGAATCTTTGCCCAAAGGGCAAAAAAAAACAAAACATATTTGACCCAGCAATATCATTTCTAGGTTTGTATTCCAAAGAGACATAAAAACAAAAAAGGAAAGGACACATATGTACAATAAAAAAACTGTGAATAGCAGTTATTCTCAGAAAAACAATGATCCAAAACTATCCCAAAGGACTTATGATAAAAAATGTCACCTACTTCCAGAAAAAAGGACCCAAGTCTAAATTCAGAACAAAGCAAACTTTTTTCACTTTTTAGATTTTTTTCTATTTGAGTTTCTGTCCACAAAATGATTAATATGGGGAAAATATTTTATATGATTGCATATATAAAACCTATATGAGATTGCTTACAATCTCAAGGCAGGGAGAGAGGGAGGAAAAGAATTTGAGACTCAATATTCTTTGAAAAATGTTTGAAACTGTTTTTACATGTAATTGGAGAAAAAACAAAATTTTTAAAAAAAGAATCCTAACTCAAAATCAAAGCTTCTATGACTAGAAGATCCCTAAGGCCTCTTCTATTTCTAATATTCTATAAATATATAAGGATAGGAGCCCACCCCCACTACCAGCTTTAGCATCCTTTCTTCCTCTACATAATGTTCAAGAAGTTATTTAAATCTTAGTACTCTACCAAGATCCTGATTCCCAATTATTTTAGCTGCCAAGGCTCAAGAAAATACAGATTATATGGCACAATTTCCTTCCTTCCTCAGTATCCCTTATCATCTCCCTTTCCCTGAAGATCCCTATCTTCTGGCATAGATGAGACCCTGAAGACACAATCTCTCCCCCGGGGACCTTGCTGAAGGCAACACTGTTGAGGAGCTGAGCCACAGTCCAGAAGGGAAAGTCTTGGGAGTCCTAAAAGTCCCCAAGGAGACTCAGGAGGATTTAATCTTCACACGTGGAACCTAGCCCTAACTGGTCTTCACCAGTTCTGCTTGACCACATTCTGGTAAGTAACAGATCCTGGGCAGTCAAGAGTAGGTAGCCTGGAGAGACAGACTTAAAAGGACAGAGAGGACAGGCTGGATTCAGACAATGAAGGGAAAATGAACAGATACCTCCAACAGAGCAGTCTTCATTAGCCACCTCATATATCTCCCTACCCATAATTGAGAAATAACGGGCAAGTCCCAAGCAAAGAAAAAATTTTCTACCTTAGCGTCTGCTGCTCTCTCTCAGTCCCAATCCTTAAAAACTTTTAAGAATGATATTCTTCCCCTCCAATCTGAGGTGAGAGTCTATTAGCTTTAGTGTGGGGAAAATGGCAACCTTGCTCTGGTGCTAACTTTAATATTTAAATATGTCAGGTTCTAGGGGTATTATGTATTGATAAAGTTTGCTAAATTTTTTCCTCTCTTGTTCCTATTTTTAAAAATTCCTGTTATAAAGAATGCCTTTCCAAAATGGGGAATGGAGAACTGTACTGGGGAAATATGGATCAGGTGTTTCATCCCTAGTTGCCTATAAGTGTGTGCCCATGAGTGAATTAGAATTAGAAGGGTTTATATGTATGTTATGGCTTATGTTATTATTCATATAATTGCTTTAATGGGGGGGGGGCTTATTGCTAAGTAAATGTTTTAAGATTTTTAAGTTTTAAGTTTAAGTTTTAAGATCTAAAAGTATATATTGTAGATGCCTGGTTGTGTAAATATCCCCCACCATGTGGCTGCATTGCCTTGTGAGTAGATAGTCGTGAAGATTTAAACCACAATTGGATGAGGGCTTTAGAACTATCAGGATCAGTAGGAAAGTACATTTTCCCTCCACATAAGGCCCCTACAATCCTGGATGAGTTTGAATGTAACTTTGTGCTAGCAGTGGTCTTTCTCTGGAAATTTAGATCTGTTGGTATG
Source organism: Gracilinanus agilis (assembly GCF_016433145.1). NCBI lineage: Eukaryota > Metazoa > Chordata > Mammalia > Didelphimorphia > Didelphidae > Gracilinanus > Gracilinanus agilis. The sequence continues at coordinate 91,158,667 of NC_058132.1, forward strand.
AGAGCAGATGGAGGGAACTAATGAGACCCAGAGAAATATAGTGTGTTGACACGCCCAGTATGAGGGGCAATAATATAGATTCATATTATATGACATTGTCAGAAGAAGGGGAGGTTTTCCCCACTTTTTCCTTCTTGGCTTAATTATCTTTGTATCTCCTTTAGTTCCTACACCAGGTCATTTGGATATCATTATTGATAAATGCTTGTCATGAGAAAAGAATAAGTAAAAAAAGAATAAGACAGACTTGGGGACATAATGTGAGAATTTTTTTCTCTTGGGTGAGCATATTTATTATAACATTACATATTTTTAATAAAAATGTAGTTGAAGATTATGTAGCAAGAGGCAACTTAAATTGAGTTTTACCAATTTTTCTCATTTTGTGCGATAAGCTCCTAGTCAAAAGGAGGACATTTTCCAACACTTTCACCTCCCTTTGAAAAGACAGAAGATTTTTAAAAATGCTCTGTTGCTTAATGTAAGTTCATTAAGAGCTGAGATTGTTGTTTTTTTAATTTTGTCTTTGCATCCCCTTTATCTGGTAGGTGCCTCACATATAATGGGCACTTAATGTTTACCATTGCACATTAAAAATAATGAAGGAATAAATAAATGAATTGATTCATTGATAGAATAGAGTTCATATGAGGAACTCAACTCAGTAAGAGAATAAAAAGCAAAAATTTCAAGGAGAAAAATTAGACAATCAAAAACCAAGAGCAAGATCTGTGTGGAAAAAACCTCAATGAAAGTATGAAATATTCCTATGCTTCTTTTTCTCATTAATCATTTTAATTTGGGAAATATCTACATTGGATGGAGAAGGATCAAGCTCCATTTCTCAGAAATATGTCATTAAATTGGGTCTGATAGTTTTTATTTTCTTATATTTTCCTTCCAGGAATATTAAAGACTCAGTGAAGGACAAGGACCTCCTTCTAGCTCAATTAGACTGGATCTGGATCCAAACATAACTGGACCCAGGGTCTCTGTCTCCTCCTTCCCACCCCCACCAGAGTCCTAATACTGATTTCATCAAGGATGTCAGGGTGGAATGAGACCCACAATGTCTCCTACATTGAATTCTTCTTGGTAGGCTTCCCAGGGCTGCATGAGACCCGGTCCCTTCTAATCTTTCCATTCTCCTGCATATACTTGGTGATCCTTTTAGCCAACATTTTGGTCATCTATACTGTGGTGGTCCAGAGAAGCCTGCACCAGCCCATGTATGCACTCATTGCCCTGCTTCTGGCAGTCAATATTTGTTCTGCTACTGTCGTCGTGCCCACCATGCTTGTTAGCCTCTCTACCCACTATTACCATATTTCTCTTTCTTGCTGCTTCATCCAAATGTTCTTTCTTTATTTCTTCATCATCTTTGACTGTGGCATTATCTTGGTCATGGCACTAGACCGCTACATTGCCATTTGCTATCCACTACGCTATCCAGAAATTGTGACAGGGCAGCTGTTGGCTGGGTTGGTTGTCTTAGCTGCATTAAGGAGTTCCTGTGTTGTTGTCCCTGTGGTAGGACTGGCCTCAAGAGTACGCTTCTGCCGCTCCAACATCATCCGTCACTTCACCTGTGAGCACATGGCCCTGATGAAGCTGTCCTGTGGGGACATCTCACTCAATAAGACGGTGGGGCTCTCTATCCGCATATGTACTAGAGTCCTGGACATGTTGCTCTTGGGCACTTCCTACACACGCATCATCCATGCTGCCTTTCAGATCTCCTCTGGGGGGGCCCGCTCCAAAGCCCTGAACACTTGTGGCTCCCACCTGCTAGTCATCTTCACTGTCCACTCCTCTTCATTTATTTCTTCCATTGTCTATCACATAGCCCGCACTGCCTCCCAGGATGTACACAACCTGCTCAGTGCCCTCTACCTTCTACTTCCCTGCCTTGTCAACCCTGTTATCTATGGAGCCAGAACCAAGGAGATCCGGCAACACCTGGTTAAGATATTCCAGAGAGCAAGACCTCAGGTCACTTCTAAACAATCCTTAGCCCCACAAAGAGATCTTCCTTCCTAATAGCCCAGAGCTAGGGGAAAAAAGACAAGTATACCTTCAGAAACATGGGGACTCAATCACCCACATTATATTTTCTTATATTATTTCCACCCATTTTTATGTTTGCACTCTAAGATAAGAAAAGCATCAATATTAGAAGCCTCACAATACTACTCCATCACTAACTTCATCACCTTTTTAGTTTCTTGAGTTCCAAGTGATAAATCTTCAAAAATTTGAAGTCCGTTATTCTCTGCTGCATGAAAAATCCTATGCTTGGGCCTGAAAGGGAAAGATATAGTCCCTGCCCTCAAGAAGCTCATTCTCTAATGAGATGCAGAGAGATCAGTATCCTGAACCCAAAGGCCTTGGGAATAACAATGCTCCCAGTCTGGTGTCCATAACATCATCTTGGAAGCAGCCCCTTGGAAGAAGTCCAGATGCAACCTGACAACTATTTCCACAGGTGCTGGCTCCAATAGCTTTCCAGCTTCTGAAGACCCAGAGAAGAGAATTATTGTCACCAAAATCCTTGGCAATGTCAAATTTTTCAACATCAACAACTCATAGATTTTATCAGTGAAGATATTTTAAAATAGGCATTATCATCTGCTTTATGGCTGTATCCTAAGGATCATGGGATTTTTCTAACTGACTTGTAACTTGAACCTTCTATGTGAATTGTCACCCCATCAGAAAATGAGTATATGCAGAGCAGGGACTGGATTGCTTTTCTATTTGTACCTGCAGCACCTAGCAAAATAGTGCTTTGCAAATAATACGTTTTTAATAAATGCTCTCCTTGTCTGTGCTTCCTCCTGAATTTCCTTTTGTTCTCTTCTATGTACTTTAAAAAATGTATTAGGGGCACTCTTATTTGTTATTTTATTTGGTTTAATAACCACTCACATCCTTTTTCTTCAACCTCTTCAGTCCTTCCAACTAAAAAATGAAAAACCTATCTAATAAATCAGCCTAGTCAAGTAAACAAAGCAACACACTGGCCATGTCTAAAAATATATCTCTTCTTCCATGTGTTGAGTCCAACAGTTCTCTGTGAGAAGGTAAATTCTGTTTTATCATGGGTCCTCTGGATACATGGTGGGTTATTGCTTTGAACAGGGTTCTTATTCTTTCATAGTTGTTTTTCTTTATGTTGTTTATATTATTGTACTAATTTTCTCCTAGTTCTGCTCACTTCCATCTGCATCAATTCATAATTCCCAGGATTCTCTGATATTGTCTATTTCATCATTTTTTATGGTGCAATAGTATTCCATTATATTCACATACAAGTTTTTTCAACCATTTCAATTAATGGGTAACTCTTTTAAATTCCAAATCTTTCATTTTCATTTTTTCCTTTTAATCTCCCCTTTAGGAATAGGAAGTAACCATTTTCTCCCCAGCCTAAAATCATCACTCTTTCCCCATGTATAGTTGGAAAATCTTGAGCCCCTGAAATTACATTACCCAAACTGCCTTTCTGTATTACCCACAATTCCTTTTCCTTTCTGTTTACATGCATGGTTACTCAGTCTGTATATAATTTGGGTTCACTCTGCCATGCCCTCTCTCTTGCACGTAAATTGAGTGGTGACCAGTCCTTGTGGCGCTAGCCTCTCTCTTTGCCATGTGAGGTTCCCTGCATTTCTCTAGCTCTCTAATTTGACATTAATAAATCCTTATAAATATAATACTTTGGAAGCATTGAATATTAATTTTAAATCTACACCCATTAAATCTGACATTTTTATGACTACCTCTTTGTCTATGCTTGTAAATATGTGTGTATGTGCATGAGTACATCATTATTTGTCCATCTCAAATAAGTATAAATTTTATCCAACCATTCTAACTCTTCCTCCAAATTTGGAGGAAGTTATTCCTTCTTTTCTTAACTAGTGTGTTTCTTTTGTATGCTTTTCTCTTAAAACCCTCAAAATAGAGCTAATCCATTTTGAGTTTCTCAATTTTTAGTTGATAGACATTAAGGTTTACTAGCATTAATAGTCAGAAAGAATACTTGTTTCTCCTCCCCCTATTAGAAAATCAGCTTTTTTATCATCATGTAGTATCATCTAATTGATCAAAATAATTTACTTTTCTAGGTTTCGTTTAACTTGTGGTTGCATTTCAAATTCCCTATTCAATTCTGATCTTTTCATCAGGATTGCAAAGATATCCTTTATTCCACTAAAAATCCATTCTGTTACTTGTAGAATTATGCTCAGTTTTGCAGGGTAAGTTATTCATGGTTGTTAGCAATTATTTTTGTCTTTTCAAATATTGTTTTCCACAATCTCCTCTCTTTAATAGTAGGTGATATTAGGTCTTGTGTGATCCTAACTATAGATCTTTAGTACCTGAACTCTATCTTTGTGGTTACTTGAAGTATTTTTTTTCTTTAACATTAGAGCTCTGGATTTTAGTTATGACATTTCTTTTCAATCTGAGATTTCTTTCAGAAAGTGATGGAAAGATTTTGTCTTCATTTTGTCCCTTGGTTCTAATAGATATGAGCAGTCCTAATTTGTGCTTTCCTGAAATAAAGTATCCAGGATTTTTTTGTAATCAATTTTCATGGAGTTCATGAATATAAATGATCTCTCTTTGACTTGTTTTCCAGATCATTTGTTTTTAAGAGCAAACACCTTATATTTTCTTGTGCTTTCTTCAGTCTTGATTTTTTCTATTATTTCTTGCTGCCTCTTTGAATCACTGATTTCTTTTTGATCTTTTCACAATCTTCCTTCTTTTCATCTTCCTCTTTTTTCTCTTCCTCCTCCTCATCATCATTCTCTTCCTCTTCTTCTCCTCCTCCTTCTAACTTCTTTTTTCTCCTACTGAACTGAATTAAATTGTAAGTGCCTTGAAAAAAAGAACTATAGCCTTTTTTCATCTTTCCCTCTCAGTGCTAAGCCTGCAGCCCAGAATGCAGTAGAGTTTACAAATACTGTTGCACTTTTAGAGGAACTGTGAATTTGTACAACTTTCCTAGAAAACAATTTTAAAATGTGTCCAAAAAGTTACTCAACTGTGCAGACTTTTCAAATCAGTGATACCACGACTAGGCCACATATGGAAATATTTATAGGACCTCTTTTTTTTAGAGACAAAGAACTAGAAATTAAGGTACCATCCATCAATTGGGGAAATGACTGAACAAATTATAGTAGAGGGATGCAATGGATACTATTGTGCTACAATACATCAAAGAGATGTTTACAGAAAAACCTTGGAAGACTTTCCAATTGATACAGACTGTCTTTCTATTGATTCATATTGAGTTTTCAGCCCACTAAAGCCCTAAGTCTTTCTCAAATGAATTGCTTCCTATACACACCTCATCAGTTTTTTATTCCTACTATTGATTTCTCTAATCCCAAGTGTATATCTGTTGTCTATGTCTATTAAACTTTGTCTTATTAGATTTTGCCCACCAGCCTATGCTATTGATATCTTCTTATCAGTCAACCAATAAGTATGCATTCTGTGCCAGGCACTGTATTAGGCACGAGGAACACAAACTAAGAAAAAACAAAATAATACCTGCCCTTAAGAAGTTTATATTTCAGCTCTTTGAGGGTTTTTAGCCCCATTCTGCCACAGTGCCTTTTACACAGTAGATATTTAATAAATATTTATTAAAAATTGATAGGATTTTCTCTGTATATTCATCCAAGTCAGTGGCAAAAAAATGTTGAATACAGTAGAAACAAGAAGAGAGCTGATGAATGCTGACAGTTCCTCCCTAAGCTTGGGGAGAGAGGAAGACCTCTTCTCTCTAGAGAGGCCAAACCCCAGGGCCGGATGACCAGGAACTCCCTCCTCCTGGTAAAAAAGCCAATAGGAAGCAGCATGGCAGGGGTAGAAAGGATCCTAAGGGAGTTCTAAAGACCTGGACTAAAGTTCAAAAGCCTCTCAATTTCCAGGCCACTTTTCTCTATTCAAATGGAAGCTTCTTGAGGGTGTCTTATTTTCTTATTTTTGCATCCCTAGCACTTAGCACAGTACCTGGGTTATAGAAAGATCTGTCTGCCTGATTATCTGCCTATCTGCCTTGAAGTGGGGTACTTCAGAAAATGAGTCCAGGAACCCAGAAGTTCAAATTAGTGGAACCAATATTTATTTATTAATCTATTGATGAATAAACATACCTAGCTGGCCAGGGCAACCTTTCTAGTGAAGGCTGCCCCGAACTGAAATTAAAATGCAGCTTTTATAGAGTTCAAGATACAAAGAGAATAATGTTCATTACATAGCCTTGAAGCAAACTTTTTATCATCTGGAAGTTAGTAGCATGGGGCTTTCCACTGTATCTCTTATCCTGGACTGTGAGACAGCTGTAGGGAGTTATTTTCTCATGTGAATGTTATTTTTGAGCTGTCTGGCCTTCACAGGAAGGCTCATTCTTGATTTCTACTTTTCCCCAGGGAAAAACAGGTTTTCTGGACAATGACTTAGTTTACCTCAAGTCAGCTTGACCTTGGATAAGTCACTTAGCTTCACTTTTCTCATCTGTAAAATAAGAGTAAATCAGTTCCACGGATCTTTCTAATTATAAACCAATATTTCTAGAAGTGGGACCCCTAAGATCCCTCCAGTACTAAAACTCTAGGCCACCACCAGTTTTATCTTTCTCTCCCCCTCCCCAAAATGTTCAGGTTAAATCTTCCTACTTTACCTACATTTCTCTGTTTCTGAGTTCATCTCCCTAAAAACACAGTCAGAGAAATGCAGGCCATTTGCCTCAGTTTCTCTCCCTCCTCAGGATTTCTCATCATCTTCTTCCCCAATGAAGATCCTGTCTTAGCCTCTGGCATAGATGAAGCCTTGAAGACTCATAGCTCTCCTCCTGGGGTTTTGCCCAAGAGAATACTGTTGATTAGCTAAGCTACAGTCCAGAGGGAGGGTCTGGAGAGTCCTGGAGGACACACCCCCAGGAAATTCAGGAGGATTTAATCTCTACACTTGGAGTTTAGTCCTAACTGGTCTCCTCCAGTCCTGTCAGATCCCGTTCTGGTAAGTAGCATGTTCTGGGCAATCAGGGGTGTGAGAAGCCTGGAAGAGCTGATCAGGACAGGGTAAAGAGAGAAGGACAGGCTCACTGTCAGTCAGCCAAGCTTCCACTGGCCAGTGTCAAGGGAAGAAGCCTTTTTTCATCCTAGCATCCCTGTCCCCCTTTTACCCCTAGCTCTTAAGAATCTGCAAAAATGAGATTCTTCTTCTTCCTCCAATGTGAGGAGGGAATCTGTCAGCTCCAGAGTGAAGAGAGGGGAAACTCCACCTCTGAGATCTAGAAGCAGCTCCCTACAGGGGAAAGAGTCCTGGTCTGGAAGCCACACTCCTGCATAATGTCAAACCATAGAGATCCTTGAGTGCAATGAATTCATTTCACCCACAAGAGAAATCTGGCTCAGGTACAAGTTGGGCTAGATGACCACAGAAGGCCCTTCCAACTCGAAGTGATGGTCCATCCATGGCTTTTGTTCCACCTTTTTTCCAATTGATCACTAGTAAATCCCTTTGAAAAATTATCCTGGTTCTCAGGTACACTAAGAGGCAATGGGACTGGTGTCAAGAGTGGAAACCCAGAAAGAACCAACCTTCCATATCCTAGGGATGTTGTGCAGGAAAGATGGAGCCAAGGAGAAAAGGGATAGAATTCCAAGTAATCCCCTCCTGCAGGTTGAGGTGACAAGGGACAAGAACACTGGGGACCTGGGAACCACAGGGGTGAGCCTGGGCTAATTCTCTACAGCATCATAAAAGCAAAACCCCTCCCCAGCTTTCCTCAGCTTTCCAAGATGCTAAGGAAAAGAGCAAATGATTGTCCTAGCATGTACAGAGAGGATTTCACGATTCCAGGAATAATATCACAAGAACTCAAATTGGTCCAGTGCCTTAAGGTTTAACAGATATGATCTCATTTGAGCCTCATAACAACACTGTGAAGTAGGTATTATTATCCTCATTTCTTGGTTAAAAAAATTGTGTGACAGGAGAATGCATTGCAAGAAAAGAGAGATTTAGAGGGGAGTAGGGACTTTTTCCAGATCACAAAGTGGGGCTGGGGGGAACAAAAACACCCATAAGTGCCTTAGCCTTGTGTCTTCTCCCCTTGTGTCATCACCATGGGGTGAGGGATCTTTGGTTATGTCCAGATTGGTCTAAGATGTTTCTCTTGTTGCAACTGAGGCTGAGGAAAGTACCTTGTAATCCTTAACACTGTAATCAAACCTAATCTAATACTGCCTCCCTGAATAGGATCACCTGGTTGCTTTTGGGTCCCATCCCCAGAGAAAGAAGAATAGGGGGAGAGTATTCAGCAATCTGATAGTGGGGTTTGTGCTTTCTGAGGCTGAGGTAGGAAACAGAGAGGAGCTCTGATGAGTGGGTGCAAGCTAAGGACCATATGGCAAGGGAGGGTCGGTTAGAGGGGTGTGTGAAGAGGAAGGGGGAACACCAGAATGATGACAGGATGTGGAAGGAATCCAAAGGCAAACCTCAATTTTTTTGAAGGCAGCCCTGTGTTTGTACATGTGTATAAGGGCACATATGTGGATCCATGCATCTTCAGGTGTATATGTCTGTATCTTCACTGGTACCCAGAAGACAAAGGTAAAGGGAGCTCATAGAAAACAGAGCAGGGGGGCTCAGTGGATAGAGAGCCAGGCCTAGAGACAAGTGTCCTCGATTTGAATGTGGCCTCAGACACTTCCTAGCTGGGTGACCCCGGGCAAGTCACTTCCCCCATTGCCTAGCCCTTACAGCTCTTCTGGGCTTAGAACCAATACATAGTATTGATTCTAAGATGGAAAGTAAGGGGAAAAGAAGAGAAGAGAAGAGAAGAGAAGAGAAGAGAAGAGAAGAGAAGAGAAGAGAAGAGAAGAGAAAGGAAAAGAAAAGAGAGTAGGATATACTTTTTAGTTTAATCTGCATACAATTTTCTCTATCATTCTCCTAAGCCCAGACGATCAACAAAAAATAGAGTCCTGAGTTGTAGAATTTGCCAATTTCCAAAGTGTAAATGCTCCCAATGAAACGTCAACAACCTTCTCTCCTGAGCCAGTAAGATCTGGCACAGCCCTGGGCTCCCTCCTGTTCTGTAGTTGTTGAACTAGATAGACTGGGAGCTATCAGCCCAGAACATTGCAGTCAGTCAGTTGTAGGAGAGTATATGTTGATGTAGAACCCAAAAATGGGGTCAAGCATGCTGAAGGCAAGTGAAAGTATCCAGGCTAGGAGGGAAAACTTAGAGGCAACAGACAGCCCAGTGGATGAAGTGCTGGACATGGTGTCAGAAAGACCTGAGCTCAAATCTTCCCACAGGCACTTCCTCACTGTATCCTGGGCAAGTCACTTCACCTCTGCCTCAATTTCCTCATTATCCCTAATGGGGATAAGAATAGTATCTACCTGTCAAGGTTGTAGTGAGAAACAAATGAAATAACATGTGCCAAGGACTTAACATGGTGCTTGGCACATAGTAGGCACTTAATAAATATTGATTGATTAATGATTAAAGCTCTTTGCAAAAACACATAAACATCACCAGTTACATGAAGAGCAGGATCCCCTCCGTGGTGAGCAAGTGAGGGCAATTCACATAATCAATGCTGGCACTCACACTAGCAAGAAAGATGAAGATCACAGATCTTACTTCCCAAAAGTATGGCTAGCAAGGATTTTCCAGGACCTGACCTGAGTGAATGACATTTGTATTTCTGCCCACCAAATGACAGGCACCTACTTTCAAAGTGCGAAGGAGGTCTAAGTTGTCAGGGACCATGAAGATATTTTGAAAGGACAACATCAGTGATGAAAGAAGGGTTCCAGTGTGAAAACAAAGAGAGAGAAAAGGCAGAATGCCCGGAATAATAAACTGGGTCAGATGGTTGGAGGATGTTATAGGATATGCTGATATGCTGATAATGGGATGGCCCAAGGTCCTCTGATGGTATGAGAACCTGAAGCTGAGTGAGAGTGGGAATCCCTAGGTGAATACCAGGTTGTGGTGGTGAACACCAAAACCCCACAGGGATGTTTGTGACTAAACTAAAACACCCAGCTCCACTGTAACAGTGTCCCAGGAATAAGTGATCAAATAAGAGACAGTGGATTAGATCACACAGCTTCTTTGACTGCTTATCCCGGCTCCAAAACTGATGGGTAACACTAGTGACTGCAGTTTAACTGTAATTTGTGTAATCCCTCTTCCCTCAGATACCTAAGGATATGTTGATGATCCCTACGGTAATGATGACATCCACCTAAGTAAGTTTCAGAATTTAATAACAACAAATTTAGGGCAAGGGAAACAGGGCCTGAGGGAAAGAGGTGTGAGGGAAAACTTGACTAAAGCTAATGATTGGGCGATGTCAATTGAAGGTAGTTAGGTTTGAGATTAACAGCTGGAAAGGTTTGCCCCTTCGTTTGCAACCTGAACCAGATTGTTTGATGGTATTTATATTGCTTCTTCCTTGATGATCAATTGAACAGGATGTATACACAGAAGCTGAGGGTGTGATAGAGATTAGAACTGGATGCAGGTATCTTGACTTGATTTGGTCTACCTCAATCCCAACCAACCTCCCACCATAAATTCCTTCTCCAAATTGAGAGAACTTCTTATTCAAAATTCTGCTTTTTATAGTCTGCCAGTAACTGCCTCTCCTTTGCTGGCTCATGGCAAGCTAGAGTGGTTCCAAGCTCTAAACTGCTAAGGGTCACTCATCCTGCTCTCCATTTTGCATAGCAGAAATGATATTATAAGGATTAAAGAATATGATGAAGGTGGTCCGGAAGAAGGATCACTTTTATTATGAGATAAGCAACAGCTGTCAGGTTGTTGGTTTTTTTTCCTAAAGAAAAGGGAAATGGAGGCAACTAGGTAGCACAGTAGATGAACACCAAGCCTGGAGTCAGGAAGATCTACATTCAAATCTGGTTTCAGACACTTCCTAGCAAGTCACTAACCCCAATTATCTAGGACTGACACTAAAAGAGAAGGTAAGGGGTAGGGGGTTTAAATAAAAATAAAGGAAATAGACCATGTGAGAATAAAAGATTTGACCCAGAAGTTTCCTCCAAGTCAGTTACTTTAATGCCCTCATTTTTTAGGTGAGGAAACTGAGAACAGTAAAGATTAAGCCTGGTCAAGCTCACACAGGTAATAAGTGGAAGTACTTCTTCCCTGATAATTAGAATGACTCAAGAATGGAATTATTTGCCTCAAAAGGAAGTGGAGTATTCCTCACTAGAGATAGAGTCACAGAATGATAGAGCTGAGGCTAGAAGGGATCCAGGTGGCCATCCTCTTCTACGTGCTTTTTTTGAGAGAGAACACAGTGGAAAGAGCACTGCTTTTGGAATCAGGGGTCCCAAATTTGAAACCTGTCTCTGTCACCATTTGTGTGACCATGGGTAATTTTCCCTCTCTTGGTCTCAATATCCATATCTGCAAAGTAAAGGGATAGATTTAGATAGCCTCTAGATTCCCTACCAACTCTTAAATCTGTGATTTCTAATTCCATGATCCAATTTGAGCCAATCCTCTCATTCTCCAGGTGAGAAAATTGAGGCTCAGAGAGAGACTCAAGGACATAAAGAAAGGACAGAGTCAGGAATCAAATCCAGGTCCTCTGACTCCAGATCCATCACTCTTATCGACTGCACCATGTTGGAACCCTTGAAAAGAATAGATAACCAGCTGTCAAATATGTTGTAGAGAAGATGATAGACTCTGGAGTCACTGTCTGAGATTCTGTGAGTAGACAAAGAATGGCATCAGTTACAAAAATAAAAAACTTAGGGCTAGTAGGGCAGGCTTTGAGACAAAGATAATTGGCTTTTGACTATCTGGGTCAAAGCAATAGCTTTTTCTCCAAGGAAAAATAATGTGGATACATAGTTGCTGTCAGGTGAAAGATCACTTGGGAAAGATCAGAGGAAGAAGAGACCATTGGCTGGAGTTGATAACTTCCTACTGAAGAGTACTGAGGCAGTTATTGGTCAATCTAATAATTAGATTGAGAGAAAGCTGTTATATTCCTGGGGCATGTATGACAAGGGGCATGACAAAGGACCTCCCAAAACTTCTCCTACCTGATAACTATGATCCACTCTTGGTAATCCACTTGGGCACAAATAATTCTGCCAAGAGGAATCTGGAAAGTTCCACCAATGATGCTGAAGTCTTAAGAAAGAAAGGGAAGATCCTTGTGGTAGAGGTGGTATCGTTATCACTACTGCTGATCAAAAGCAAAAGACAAAGACAGATTTGAGAAATATGTAGCTGGTTTATAAGATGGTGACTAAAAATGGGGTTATTGAATTCTGAACCACAGTTCAAAATATAGGAATGAGAGGCCTGTGGCCAGACATGGAGTACCATTAACAATAAGCATTTATTTTGTATGAAATAATGTAAATTCCATCAACAGGGCCTTAAATTGAAAAGGAAGGGGCTAGGAGAAAGTTGCCCACATATGTCCAATAGGCTACACACTTTAGATAGTGGCTTTCACATAGGAAGGACAATAGTAAAAGAAACACCCAAAAGTTCACAGGAAACAAAATAGAAGAAGCCCACAATGAGACCCCGGGTTTCAGATGTGTAGACAGCAATGCAAGAAGAGATGATAAGCAAGGTAAACTCGGGATCCTAACTCAAGGAAGCAAATGTAACCTGACTAGTTATCACAGAGACTGGGTGGGATGGGATATGACCCATGCCTGGAATACAATTCTGGAAGGAAAGGCTTTAATCAGAAGTAGAAGGGTAGTTAACAGGAGAAGAGGAGTGAATTAGCATAGTAAATTAAGAAAATACATTCCTCTGAGGAAATCGGTGAATAAGAGAAGAAAGTGGGGTGAAGAATATCGGGACGAAAGTCAAGTCAACAAGGGCAAAAATGCAAGTGATATTATTATGACCATATGCTATGGACCACCTGAAGATGAATAAATACTTAATGAGAAGTTCAAGGAAACAGATCACAAGCCCAGTAAAGAGACATGAGGAAGAAGCCATTCCATCTCAAAACTGGTGATAGAGAAAAAGAAAGCAAGCAAAGGCTGACATGCACCTTAGGTTCAGGAAGAGTAGACTTCAAAGGCTCCAGAGAAAGGATGAGTAAGATCCTATGACCTAAAATTCTATGGGGGAAGTGAGCTTAGGAGAGAGAAGAAATGTTCAAGGATGAATTCCTTAAAGCACAAAGAGAAATCATTCTTATGAGGAGGAAAATTAAAGTTGTCTGAAAAAAACCAATGTGGATGGCAAAGGAAACCCATCAACCAACATGAGCTTTCCAAAGACCTTTACAGAAGATAAAGCAAAGTCAGGTAAGAGCAGAAAAAAAGAGCAGAAGGATACTTTGGTCATGTAAGAATAGTGTCACGTAAGCTAAAGCCAGGATCTGAATAATGGTTCTGACTCCAAGGGCGCATTATTTCCATTTCCCAACACTACCTAAGAAATAGCCTTTCCCCTCTGAACTCTCAGAGTACTTTGTACTTCACTTACTAACTTTATATGAGTCTCTTGTGTGATTGCATTTTTTAGCTGTGTTAATGTTCCTCAAAGGTTCTCCTTGGTTTATTGATCTTTGCATTCTACCTACCACCCAGCATAAGATCTTGCAAAAAAATAGTTACAGTCAGTCAGTCATCCAACAAGCATTTATTAAAAGCCTACTACATATGCCAGGCAAAGGGAGAAAGCAACCCTTGATGTTAAGGATTTCAAAAGCTAATTGGGGAAACATCGAGCAAACAATTATGCATAACCATGATCTCTACAGGATAAAATGGTGATAATCTCCAAGGGAAGACACTTACATCCAAAAAAGTGGATGCAACAAGTAAGAGCTCTTGAAAAATAGCATCAGTTTTTTTCAGTGAAATATGAGGCATGATTCTCAGCTGAGAGAGTGGAGAAAGAGGAGTCATGGGAAGTTTAAAAGAAAAAAAATAAAGGATTTGGAAATGTTGCTGGGGTGAATAAAAAAATGAATAGTTTGGGGAAGTATCAAAGAATTAACTTGCTATCTAATGAAGGCCTTGCTGAGATTATGTAACAAAATTTTAGTAATCTCAGGCAGCATAGTTTCAAGGTTTTTCCTACCTTTATTCAGCAGCATATGGATTGGAATGAAGGAAAGAGATGGTAGGAATAATCCAAGGCTGGTGCTTAGCAGAGTAAGATGGGCGATAAGGAGAAAGGGAGTCAAGAATAGAAGAGGACAGGACAGAGATGAACTACTTCACTAGGGAGGCAAGATGGTGAAGAAGGTAGCTAGTACAGATGTGATGGCAGAGGGGTTTAGGGATTGGAAGTTATGGTGAAGATGAAAAACAGGATTCGGGGTTGAAAGACAGAAAGAAAAATGGAGACAAAATATTCTGATCCAGTAAGAGAATTTTTGAGTTCACAAACACAAAATGGTAAATTTGGCAAGATTGAGAGTATATGACCATCCGTGTGTAGAGCTGGGGAAGAATGGGAGAGTAGGTCATTGAAAAGAAATAAACTGAAGAAGTGAGAAGTTAGGGTGTTTGAGAAAGTACTAGTATGTATGTTGGAGTTTCCTCGTACGAAGGCAAGATTTGGGGAAGAGAAAAAGAACACAAGCTGTTCAGAGCACTGAACTCATTGAGGAAAATGGGTTGGTAGATAACAACTACCAGAATCTTGATTGGTTGATAAACATGATTTGAATAGACCTTATAGGAAGAGAGGTTACTAAGTGATAGTGGTATAGGTACAAGTAGAGTCTGGAAGTGGCAGTTGGAAAGAAGGAGTGTTTCAGTTCTCCATCCACAACTAAAGAATTGTCAAGGATGAGTGAAAGGGCATCCAGTGCTGGAAAGGGAAGCTGTGTCATTATCAAAAGGGAATCAGGTCTCAGTGAATGTAAGAAGGTGATATGGAATGAGAAAGGAAATGGGTTAAGATGAAAATGAGAGTGTTATCTATGAAGCAGGCATTCCAGAGAGCACAATGGAAAGGGAGGACAGATCTCAAGTGGAATGTTGTGGAGCTGAGTAAAAAGAAATAAGAATAAAGGAGGCAGGCAGTGAGGGATGCCGAATAGGATTTGTACGATAACTTTGGAGATTCAGAATCTTTGGTAAAGAGTATGAGATAGTAATCATTAAGAAATGAGTTCAGATGGCTTATTATCCCTTGGGGTCAGTAGCAAGGAGGTGGGACTGGGCAAAGATATATAGTGGAGAATGAGAATCATGACTGACCCTTATCATCGAATGGAAATTCAATGCAGGAACTTTGATTGATTAATTGATTCAGTCTTAAAGTAGTGATACTCAGGCACTTATAAGCACTTGTAAAATTAAGTTGATTGATCAAAAAGAGAACAAGAGAGGATCTCAACACAGTAAATAATAGAGAAACTGAACAGTTTCTAGGAGTAAAATTAGAAAAGAAAAACATTGCTGTTTTACTGATTTTTTCTTCTCCCTCTTTTTTTTTTTTAAACCCTTGTACTTCGGTGTATTGTCTCATAGGTGGAAGATTGGTAAGGGTGGGCAATAGGGGTCAAGTGACTTGCCCAGGGTCACACAGCTGGGAAGTGGCTGAGGCCGGGTTTGAACCTAGGACCTCCTGTCTCTAGGCCTGACTCTCACTCCACTGAGCTACCCAGCTGCCCTTCTCCCTCTTTTAAAAAATATTCTTTGTTATATGGGATGACCCTCTGGGAGGGAGGGAGTAAATTTCTAAGTGACATAAAAACAAAAGATATCCCCCAAAATTATTTCAAAAAATTAAAAGATAAAGCCAGGAGCAAGTTTTGTTGGGAAAATCCCTGATGAAGATGGATAAGTAGTCCCACATTTCTTGTTCCCACTGATCATTTCCATTTTGAGACATTTATGAAAGGCAGGAATGGGAACAAGCTCCCATTTCTCAGGAACACTTGTTAAATTGAATCTGATAACATTTCTTTTTATATATATATATATATATTCCTTCTTCAGGAACATCAAAGACTCATGAAGGACAAGAAAATCCATCCAGCCCAGTGAGACTGGATCTGGGTCCAAACATAACTGGACCCAGAGTCTCTGTCTCGTAGGTCTCCTTCCCCAGAGCACTAAACTGATCCCATCAAGGATGACAGGGTGGAATGAGACCCACAATATCTCCTACACTGACTTCTTCTTGGTAGGTTTCCCAGGGCTGCAGGAGACCCGCTCTCTCCTGATCCTTCCATTTTCCTGCATATACTTGGTGATCCTCTCTGCCAATGCCCTGGTCATCTACACTGTAGTGGCCCAGAGAAGCCTGCACCAGCCTATGTATGCACTCATTGCCCTGCTACTGACCGTCAATCTTTGTGCTGCTACTGCTGTTGTGCCTGCCATGCTCTGTAGCTTCTCAACCCGCTACTATCGTATTTCTCTCTCCTGCTGCCTCCTCCAGATGTTCTCCATCTACTTCCTCATTGTCTTTGACTGCAACATCCTCCTAGTCATGGCACTAGACCGCTACATTGCCATTTGCTATCCACTACGCTATCCAGAAATTGTGACAGGGCAGCTGTTGGCAGGGTTGGTGGGTTTAGCAGCAATGAGGAGCACATGCATTGTTGCCCCTGTGGTAATACTGGCCTCGAGAGTACGCTTCTGCCGCTCCAACATCATCCGTCACTTCACCTGTGAGCACATGGCCCTGATGAAGCTGTCCTGTGGGGACATCTCACTCAATAAGACGGTGGGGCTTGCAGTCCGAGTCTTCAACCGGGTCCTGGACATGTTGCTCTTGGGCACCTCCTACACACGCATCATCCATGCTGCCTTCCGGATCTCCTCTGGGGGGGCCCGCTCCAAAGCCCTGAACACTTGTGGCTCCCACCTGCTAGTCATCTTCACTGTCTACTCCTCCACCCTTTCCTCTTCCATTGTCTATCGCATAGCCCGCACTGCCTCCCAGGATGTACACAACCTGCTCAGTGCATTCTATTTACTGCTTCCCTGTGTTGTCAACCCTGTTATCTATGGAGCCAGAACCAAAGAGATCCGGCAACACCTGGTCAAGATATTCCAGAGAGCAAGACCTCAGGCAACTTCAGAGAAAAATCCATCCCAACCTCCACAAAGAGAGCTTCCTTCATGATACATCAGAGGCTGAGGGAAAACCCAGGTGTACCCCTAGGAACATGAGGACCAATCATTCATCCCCATCATATATTCTTGTACTATTTCCAACCTTTTTCTGATATTTGCTAAGATAGGAGGAGGATAAATATTAGAGCCTCACAATACTACTCCATCATTTATCTCAACAATCTTGTTAGCTTTTTGAGTTCCAAGAATGAATCTTCAAATAATTAAAGACTGTTGTTCTATTCAAGCAAATGAGATCTTTGTAAATCACTTAGCACAATGCCTAGTATATAACAGTCAAAAAATAAAAGCTTGTTCCCTGCCCTCTCCCCTCATTCAATTCAATATTTGTTAAGTTCTTGCTGCATAAAAAGCCCCATGCCTAGCACTGAAAGGGAAAGCTGAAAAAATGGGAAGGCTCTACTCTTGAAGAGTTTAAAGTGTAAAAAGGAGAATACAAGTAAAAAAATAAATGTAAGGCAAAGTAATAAGAATAATAATATTATATTGAATTTTATTTTATTTATCATATTATTATTTTGAATTTTAAAATTTGCCAAGTGCTTTACAAAATACTGTCTCATTTGATCCTTACAACAACCCTGATAAGGTCTATTGTCATCTCTGTTTTGTTATTTTGTTCAGTCCTGCCTGATTCTTGGAGACCCCATTTGGGGTCTTCTTAGCAAAGACACTGGAGTGATTTGACATTTCTTTCTCTAGTGCATTTTACATATGAAGAAATGGAGGCAAGCAGGTTTAAGTGACTTGCCCAGGGTCACACAACCAATAAGGATGGGGCAGGATTCAAACTCAGGTCTTTCTGAGTCCAAATCTGGTGCTCTATCCATTTTGCAAGCAGATGTCATGCTGCCAAAGTTTGACAAGGGCAAAAAAGAAAGCTATATCAAACATGATACAAGCAATATGAGAAGGACAATAGCAATTTTTTAACCTTTATCTTCTGCTCAGACACCAGCAAAAAAAAAAGAGCACAGATTGATAGGATTGGAGATTTCAATTAGAAAGGACTCTAATTAAAAGGGTATCATATGTTCCAACCCTTTTATAGATGAACAGAAGCCCAGAGAGATTAAGCAACTTGCCCAAAGCCACACAGACAAGTGGCAAAGCTGGAATTTAAACCAATATGGTCTTTAAAAAAAAAAACAACAGCAAACCCTTTCTTCTGTCTTAGAATCAACACTAAATTATTCAATCCAAGGCAGAAGAGCTGTAAGGGGTAGGTAGTTGGGATAGAGTGATTTGCCCAGTCTTCAGGGCTGGCATTCTGTCCACTGAGACACCTACCTGCCCGAGAGCAATTTTTTTCATATTTGTATCAGATAGGGTAAAGAGGGGAAGGCTTCATGAAGGAGGTGGTGCCTAAGATAAGCCTTGAAGGAAGAGAAGGATTTCAGCAGGCAGAAATGGACAGGGAGCAACATACCAGACAAGAGGGATGGCCTACATGAATGATGAGATTATGAGATGAGGAATAATCCATGTATCTAGAATCCAGAATTTGTGAAAGAGAAGAATGTGAAATGAGGGCAGAATTGCAGGTCTTGGCCGGGTTATATAAGGTCTTGATTGTCAACTTACAGATTTTCTATTTTATTCTCCAGAAATAGGGAGCCATTGAAAGTTTCTGAGTAGATGAATTCTGTGAAGCACTATGATGATGACTTTAGCAGCTATGTGAAGAAGGGTCAGATAAGGAAAGAAAATGGAAGAAGAAGAAGAAAGACCATTTAACTATAGAGTAGGGATGTGCATCCATCATTACATAACAACCAAGGGCAGAGTAACCTTGGGTCCCAGTTCCCTTACAAAGCAATTGGACCCTTGTGAGGTTAAACAACGGGGAAAAGAGTGGCTGGTCTTCCTGGGTGATTTCCTCTGTGTGTCTTTGTTTTCAGCATGTTATCTGTGCCTCCTGAGAGATCTTGGGCAAAGGAAATACCAAAGGGATTAGGCTGTGATGAACTACACAGAAGCCATTTCCTTGATACTCTCTAATTCATCCTGCAAACAGCTACCAAACAGATTTTCCTCAAATGCAGTCTAAATCATGTCACTCCACTATTCAATAAATTCCAGTGGCTCCAAATAAGATCCAAAAAATACTCTTTGGGGGGCATCTAGGTGGTTTGGTGGATAGAGACTCAGGCCTGGAGACGGGAGGTCCTGGATTCAAATCTGGCCTCAGATACTTCCTAGTTGTGTGACCCTGATGAAGTCACTTAACCCCTTTTACCTAATCCCTTCCCATTCTGATGCCTTAGAACCAATCTAGAGCATTGATTCTAAGATGGAAGGCAATTTTTTTTAATGCTCTTTTTTGGAAGGAGGAATTTAAAGCTCTTCACAACCTAGTCCCTTCTTATCTTTCCAGCCTTATGTTCCTCCGTATGCCCTAAGACCTAGCTATACTGGCTTACTTACTGTTCATCGCCCAAGAGGCATTTTCTACCCACCCCTGAGCCTTTGCACTGGCCCTTCTCCAAATATGTAAAGATCTCCTCCCTCACTTCTGATTCTTGGACTCCCTGTCTTCCTTCATTCCTCAAACACCACCTTCCACAGGAGCCTTTTCCTGATCCACCCATATTCCCCTAAGCACCTTCTCCTCTGAGGTTTCATTTTATCCATTTTGTATGAACCTTTATATATCCCGATTTATGTCCCTTTGTCTTCCCCATTAGAAAGTTCCTCGAGGGCAGGGACTGGTTTTGCCTTTCTGTGTATTCCCAGAGCTCAGGACATTGCCTGTGTGATGTTAAAAAAAAATTAAAAAAAAGAGGACAGTCAAGAGGAAAAAAAAGTCTTTAATAAAGAAAAAATAACCTTCCCTCCAGCAAGCTCTCCCCCCTATTCTTGCTCCCTGGCTCCAAGTTCCCTTCAAAGGTACTTCCTTGGCGCGGGATTGGTCCTTTCATTGACCAATCCCTTGCCAGGAAGTAGGTGGGAGGAGTCCCTCCTAGCATGGGAGTGGTCCATTCATAGACCAATCCCATGCCAGGAAGTAGGTGGGAGGAGTCCCTCCCTAGGATGGGATTGGTCCATTCATAGACCGAGCCCACGCCAGGAAGTAGGGGGAGGTGCAAGGCATGCTGGGGGGGGGGGGGTGTAGTTCCCCCAGCATACATTTTTTTTCCTTTCAAAACCCACACCTGGCACCTAGCAAGTACTTAATAAATGTATACTGACTGACTAACTAATTCCCTCAGGCGTCTCAAAGTCCGAGGATTCAGGACTTTCCAGCAATTCTTGTGGTCCAAAAGTGGAATGGGCTTCCTTGGGAGGGATCCAGTTTTCACTCGCTGGAGTGTCTCTGCATTCAGGGTCTCCCTGAGCACTTGCTGAGGGTGAGAGGAACAGGTCAGACGTGACCCAGGCAGACCTTGCTCGGTATGGGATTCTTTGAGACCGTGATCCGTGGTAGCGTGGTGAGTCAGGGCACAAGGCTAGGAGTCAGGATGACACGAGTTCAAATCCCATCAAAGACATGAATGAGCTGTGTAGCCCTGGGAAAGTCATTTAACATATCTTGGCTTCAGTTTCTTCATCAGTAAAATGGAAATAAGAATAGCACCTACCTCTCCAGGTTGTCCTGAGGATCAAAAGAGATAAGTACAGAACTTTGCAAATCTTAAAGTGTTATATAAATGCTAGCTATTATCAGCCAGGACATAAAATCCAAAAGGCATAATAATAACAACAATAAATAGCTTCTTAAGATCTACAGTTTTTCGTATGTTATTTATTTGAAATAACACTCTGTTGATGTTCCATTCATTGAAGCTCCTAAACTTTGAATTTCCAGGAGATATCATTATACAACATGAAAACTCTGGAATCCTTCTCTTAAGGGCAGCCAGGTGACATAGTCAGAAAGGCCTGAATTCAAATCCAGCCTCCAAAATGTATTAGCAGTATGACTCTAGACAAGTCACTTATGTCTGCCTCCGTTTTTTCTATTGTAAAATGGAGATAATAATAGAGCCTACCTCTCAGGGTTGTCATGAAAATCAAATGAGACAGTATCTGTAAAGTGTTTAGCATAGATGCTGGCACATAGCAGGTGCTTATAGTGCTTGTTCCCTTCCCTTTCACCACCTTCCCCTCTTGCCAAGTAAAATCTTTGTTAACCACAGTGGTCTAGAAGTTCCCTTTCAGTCAGGATAAAATTCAGTGATATTCATATAACACTGTAAGGTTTGCAAAGTTTTCTACATACATATTCTTACTTCATACCATAGCCTCTGACACTGAGAAAGTCAAGAGGGGCTCTGAAGGTGCTATTATTCATCTCTACAATAGTATAGTTCTTTAAGCCCAACATAAAGATCCCTTAGTATTTCTCTCTCTTTCCAGCCCCATCGCAGCCCATGTCTGCATTTTCCTAGATCGATAAATCTTTCCCTTCTTAAGTAAATTTATTTTGAGACAATTGTGTGAAACACTGCTCCAAATCACTAATAATAAGAGAAATGCAAATCGAAATAACTAAGATTTCATCTCACATTCAGAAAATTAGCAAAGATGTCTATTATTGACTAGATAGAGACCATATTATAAACTAATAAAATCAATGTTGAAGGGGTTGTAGAAAGATAACACTAGTGGTAAAGCTGCAAATTGATCCAAGATTCTGAAAGTAATCTGGAATTATGCTAAGAAGGTAATTAAAATGTCCATATTCTATGACCCAGAGATTCTTTTGCTGGGCACATACCCCAAGGAGGCAAGTGGCAAAAAGAAAAGAAAAGTTTCCAATGCACCAAGATATTTATTGGAGCAATTTTGTAGTAGCAAAGAACTAGACATAAAGTAGATGCACATATTTTTGAACCTGACCAGTCTGGGAATCTGTTTTGCTTGCCTATGTTTATTTGTTACTGTGTAGAAGGGGGGTTGATATAAATGATTGAAAGATGAAAAAAATGTAACTTAAAAATACATACCATTCTTTCTTGACTCACTCCAAGTTCAACTGATTCCCTAAATCTGAGAATCTCAGAGCTGGAAAGGACCCCACATGCAGCCTCCTGAACAAGTGCATACAACCTCTGGACACAGCCTATTCCAATATGAGGTAGTAGTTCTAGCTGTTAAGAAGTGCGACATGGTATAGTGGAGAGATTGATGTACTTGGAATAAGGAAGATCAGAGTCTGAATCCTGTTTCTGACAATAGAGATCTCCCACTATTATAATTTTACTATTTATTATTCCACCCAATTTAAATAAATTTTCCTTGAAGTATTTAGATGCCATACTTTTGGGGGAGTGTATATATAAAATATATTTGCACATATATGTACAGATATGTAGATGTAGATATATACATATGATATACCTATATATGTATGTGTATAGGTAGATATATATATACATATATATACACACATAGGGAGAGTATTGATATCAATTCTTTATCTATGGTGGCTTTAAGCATAACACAAATTTCCTACTTATCCTTTTTTTAAATATCTATATTTATCATACCCTTATCTGAACCATGATTACTATTTCTTTTTTTTTTTTAAGGTCAATTGAAGCAAAACAGATTTTACTCCATCTCCTCATTTTAGCTCTATGTCTATACATCAATATATTTCAAAAATGTTTCTAAAAAACCACATCTGGTCAGAGTCTGTTTTTTTTTCTAACCTATTTTGATGTTCTTTTCTATTTTATGGGTCCTCGGTCTGTAATATTTACTCTTTTCTATTACTCTTAAGGAATAATCAGATAGTACAGTGAGTAAGCACTGGGCTTGAAATTTAAAAAAAAATCTGAGTTCAAATTTGGCCTCAGATTTACTAGCTGGGCAAGTCACTTAACTCTTGTTGCAGTTCCTCAACTGTAAAATAGTGGAGGGGGACACACTAGATAAAGAAATGGCAAAATACTCCGGTATCTTTGCCAAGAAAATACCATGGACAGAGTCCAACACAACTGAACAACTTCCACATTACCTTTAAAGATATCAGGATTTTGAAAAAACATTCCCTCCCCCCCCCATCCTCTATTAGTATACAAACATTCCCCATTTAGTCCATTCCAAATGTGACCTTTCTAAATTTCTCTTGACTTCTGTTTCCATTTCAAAATGTTTGCCCAGTAATGACTTTTTCCATCAGGGATGCTTGGAAATCCTCTGTTTCACTAAGTCTTTTTCCCCCTGTAGGATTATACTTAATTTTGCTAGGCAGTTTATTCTTCTAAGCCTTTATCTTTACCTGGAGGCTACTAAGTCTGATCTAGATCCTGTGTCAGGGGCCTAGAGAAAAGGGAGAGAAAATAACAAGTAGATTCAATTTTTTTTTATAGAATTTTACTTTCTTATCCATTATCTTAAATAATTTTTTCACTCTGATATGGGTAAAAAGATGTTAACATTCCCATTTCATAGAGGTAGAAACTGAGGTTCAAAGAAGCAAATGACTCACTTAACATCATACATCTAATTAATAACAGAGCACATAGATATAGAATGTCTAAATTTGAAGTAGGCCTGATGGGTACTGTAAGAAAACGTAATAATACTGAATCACTTTAGCTAGGCAGATAAAGTGACTCCTTTCTCCCTCTTCCTATGCCTCATCAATAGTCGTCCCCTCTTACCTAGGTTCTATTGAAGAGAGAAAGTGATATGGCCAGGTGTGGTGGAACATGCCTCTAATGCCTACTCCTAAGAAAGGTTGAGACTGGTGGATCACTTGAGTTCAGAAATTCTGAGCTGCAGTAGGTGCCTGCACTAAGTCCAACATCAATATGGCAGACCTCTGAGAACAGGGAGTCACCAGGCTGCCTATGGAGTGGTAAATTGGCCCAAGTCAGAATCAGAGTTGGGTCAGAACCTCTGTGCCAATCAGAAATGGGGTTGGGTCTAGGAGTTACTGCTGCACTTCCAGGCTGGGCTAGACAGGGAGATCCAGACTCGACAAAAAGTGGTGTGGAGGAATAAAAACAGAAGATGATTTCATAGAGTAAGAGACCATCGACTCTATTTGTTATTGTTCAGTCATGTCCAACTATTTGTGACTCCATGGACCATAGCCAGGTCCTTCTATCCTCCATTCTCTCAAAGTCCATCCAAGTTTATGCTCATGGTTTCCATGACACTACCTGGACATCACAACCTATGCCTTCCTCTTCTGCTTTTGCCTTCAATCTTTCCCAACATTAGGATCTTTTCCAATGAATCCCGTTTTCTCATTATATGGTCAAAGTATTTAAGATTCAGCAAATAATCAGATTTAATTTCTTGATTGATTGATCCCCTTGCTGTCCAACAGATTCTAAAAAGTCTTCTCCATTATCACAGCTCAAAAGTGTTGATTCTGTGGCACTCAGCTTTCCCTAAAGTCCAACTCTCACAACCATATATTACTGCTGGAAAAACCATAGGTTTAATGATATAAGCCTTTGTCAGCAAGGCATTGTCACTGAATCTTAGAATGCTGTCCAGATTTGCCATAATTTTCATTTCAAGGAGCACATCTCTTTTGATTTCATGACTGCAGTCACTGTTTACAGTGATCTTTAAACTCAAGAATATAAAATCTGAGTTTCCATTTCTTCTCCCTCTATTTGCCAAGAAGTGATGGGACTGGTTGTCAATATCTTGGGGTTTTTTTTTTGTTATGCTTCAAGTCAGTTTTTATATTTTTCTCTTTCATCCTCATCAAGTCCATGCCTACTGATATTGTAAATGAGAAAACTGAGGCATAGATGGAGGCTAAGCAATTTGCCCAGGGTCATGCAGCTAGTAATTGTCTAAAGTGGAATTTGAACCAGGTTTTTCTGACTCGGAGACCAGTGTCCTTTCTGGAAAAGAAGGTAAGAGAGGAAGAAAACAAGGAGAAGGGAAAGGAGGAAAAAGAAGAAAACATGGAAGAAATGAATGGGGAAGAGGAGATAGGGAGAAGGAGCATACTCTTGGGTTTCTTATGACGATTTTCTGTGACAGACTCCCTGGAGGTAAAGGAGGTTGGAAAGAACCTCTCCAGAGGCTATTAGACTCCATATGAGCCCTTCCTCCCACCTCCTCATAGCCACAGAGAATTGGGCACAGACTTCAGACTCTTCTTTCTTGCAGGCTGAGGAAGATCAGGAAGAAAGCTTCCTTGGTGAGATGGGGGATGAGGGAGTGAAAGAACAAGTTGGGATGCGTAACTCTACCAGATCAAAAGACACATGAAATATATAATGTTTCTATTCTGGCTGTCACATTTTAAGAAGTACATTAGCATGTTGAGGTATATGCAGAGGAAGGCAATCATATGAAGGGGAGACTGGAGACCATACCATAGGATTATCAGATAAAGGAAATGGATATATTTAGCCAGGTGAAGAGAAGGCTTAGGGGATCTATAAAGTCTTTCTTTAAATATTAAGAAGTTTATTCAATAAAAAAAGACATTGAACTTTTTCTGCTTGATCTTAGAGGAAAGAACTAGGAGAAATGGGAAGTTGGAGAAAAGTAGATTTTTGGCTCAATATAAGGAAGAACTTCCTAAAAATCAGAGCTGTCCCAAAATGTAATGGACTTTTTAAAGAGGTAGTAAATTTCCATCCATTGTATGTGGTCTTCCAGCAGATTCTGGATTACTACTTGTCAAGAAAGGATGAATCATACTCCAAGAATAAATGGTACTGATTGATTTTTGAAATCCTTTTAAATTGTTAACTATGATTCTAATTTCTCAAAATGAAGGCACCTCTTCAATAATATCCCTGCTGGGGGTGAGGGGGTAGCTAGCATCCTCTTAATGCCTCCACTAGGGCATTCTTGACTTTGGAAAGCAGCTTGTAACATTGTTGGATAATTCTAACTGTAAGAAATCTACCTTCCTAGAACTTCTGCACATTGGTCCTAGCACTGCTGGGATCAATTTGTCCTTTTGCTGACACTTCATTGCATCTCACTTATGATGCCTGCCTTTCCTGCACTTGGCTTTACTTTCCAACTAGGCCATGAGTTCTTTGACCATGACACTACTTTTTCCTCTATAGCAGCAAGCACAAAACTTTGGATACAGTAGAAACTAAATGGAAGTTTGTTGTTGGATTAGATTCAATATATGCCCAAATGGGATATTTACTCATAGTGGTAAATCAGAAGACTCAAGTTCTAACCCCAGCCCTTCTACTTACTCTATGATTTGGTGCAAGACACTTTCCTTCCCTGGGAATCAGTTTCCTCAACTATAAAATAAGGTTGAACTAAATCACGAATTCTTAGCCTAGAGGCCACAGATATATATATATATATATATATATAT
>NC_058132.1:91190053-91259234 GCF_016433145.1 Gracilinanus agilis
GAAGGAAGGAAGGAAGGAAGGAAGGAAGGAAGGAAGGAAGGAAGGAAGGAAGGAAGGAAGGAAGGAAGGAAGGAAGGAAGAAAGGAAGGAAGGAAGAAAAAAAGAGCTGAAGTCTATCTATAGCCATAATCCATTTTTTCTATTTCTAGGACCAGGAGAATAAAGTGAATCTTCCACCCAACAACCCATTTGAGGTAGATACCCATCAGATTCCCTAGTTTTTTGTAACATGGAAAATGGCAGGGTGGAATTCCTGCAAGATAGGGTCAAGCCTCACCCAGAATTCCGGGGGACCCCCCCGTGGAGAACTCTAGGTGAGAGGACAGTTGGAAAGGAGTTAACAGTTGATTCCTGGGGGTTGAGGTGAGCAGGTCACTCTGCTTGCTTTTCCCAGTTTGGGGTTTACCTTGGTGGCCATAGTGGCAAAAGCCATTGTGGTTTCTACTCGGGAGTTTGCCTGTCTAGCAGGATTAGACCTTTCTAGCAACAACATAATAGTTATTTAGCTATTTGAAGTGATGATTATTAGCTTTGAGGGCCAGCTAGATATAAAGTCTTCCGCTCCCTCCTGGAGGGGAGGGGCAGTTTCTACCTAACAGTTCAGGGCTTCCCAGATCCTATCCAAATCCTTGATACCTCCCCCTCCTTGCCTAACTCTTCTTTCTTTTATCAATATATAAATTACATCTTTTAATAGTTTTGTCTGACTATTATTGAGGGCATATTCACAGCTACTATAAGTTTGGATCCTTTCTGTTGCCAGCAAAGGAACTCAGATCCTCCAGAATTCTTGATAACAAGTTATCAGCTACTCCTTTGTCCCTCAATCAAACCTGTAAGGAATATAAGTGGAGAAAGTGAACATCATTAGAGATTAGCTTTGCTGAGCCTTGTCAGAAGTCATTTAGTCATTGCCCAGTTTCCATTTTTAACTGAAAACCAACTGCTGAGTGGGAGGGGTTTGAGAGCAAGGAGCACTTACCCCTCCCCACTCACTCAAGCCTCTGTGTGGGGAATGAGAGAGAGTCTTGCAGGCTCCTAGCCCAGGCCAGGCCATCAGCTTCCCAACATCCCTGTTATTACAAACACAACAGTTTTGGCCAGCCAGCCTAGGATTTTAATTTCAGAACCTGGTTGGGAAGTGATCAATATGGCCAGCTTCATCAATAGGGCTATTGTTACACTGGGGTGCTCTCGAGTCCTGATATATGGGATTTGGCAGGCTTGTGCCACCTTTTTGCTAATAACAGTTCCCCAGTTTTTTAAACAAGTTATAGAAATCTACGATACTTACATGTGGCTAACGATATCAGTGGGTGATGCCTTGGCATATGTGCCATCAGGGATAGCCATGACTGCAACTTTCAATGGGGCCCTCATGATTTTGAGAAAGGTGTTGGCATTTACCTCTGGGAGAACAGAAATTACAAACTCAGTTTTAGAACAATTGGTGGAACACGTGAAGACCTTAAATTGAAATCAACAGGCAGATCAGGGAAGGAATGACCTTTATGTAAAAACGATAATGCAGCTAGAGGTTATTGAGAATGCAGTCACAACACAAAAGGGGGGTGATATTAAACAACAAACTAAAGATGAGAACACTGAAGAACAACAGGTTGCAAGAGCTGAAGCAGCTCCTGTAACTATCCTTCCAATTACCAACAAAACAGTAGTACAACCAGATGCGGGCACAATACATGTGAAAGGCTACAAACCTTTTTCAGGGGGTGATTTGGAGATCTTGAAAAGGAGGTTCCCCCAGTTCTATGTCAATCCACATAAATCAATAAAAGAATACAAACGGGCCGTGAGACTTTACAACCCAACTTTTGAGGACATTGAACTGTTCCTTTCTGAATTATACGCCCCTAGTGAGAAGGCAAATTTATAGCCAAAACTAGAAGCAACCCCAATCTTGCGTTGTGGCCAGAACAACATCAGGACTTAGAGCTATCCTCACATGCAAATATGGTTTATCTTAAAAGGTGCAGGGAGGATTTAGCAGAAGCAATGAGGCTCCATGCAAAAAGATCTAATGCATGAGGATCCTTTGAAAAGTTAAGGCAGGGGGAGGAAGAACACCCAAGTCTTTACCTGGACAGGCTATTAGAGGCAGGCAAAACTATCCTAGGTTTCAGGGACTTGACAGCTGAGGATAACATCCAGCATGTCAGGAGAAAATTTGTTAAGGGCAGTCTGAACCACATCCAGGCATGTCAAGTTGCATTGCCCACAACGGGAGACCATGCCCATTGAGGAGCTAAGGAAAACAGCTGCATATGTCCATGAGTCTAGGGATAGTGAACCAAAGTAGTCAAAGGCCTCTGAAAAGGATAGGGAGATTGCAGAGCTGAAGAGACAACTGAAAGAAGCTCAGAAGGCCAAGGAGATAGAGGAGATTAAAAATATGGCTCTGATGTCCAGCAATCAGAGGAGCCAGAGCAGGCCCAGGCAATCTTCTAGCAGTGCAAACAACTCTGTCGAACGTTGTTTCCTGTGCTCAAAACTTGGTCATGTAGTTCTGGAATGTAGGTTCAAGTATCAAATAAATTTTGGAAATAGAGGCAATAATAACAACAACAAGAAAAACACCTACTATAATTCTGGATATAACAACAGCAATAGTAGTAGCAACCACAGGGACAACAACAGATACAGTGACAAAGTAAAGGCCAGATGTTGTGACCATAACTGTGCCAAATTTAGTAATTTTCCTAGTTTATCAAAAATGGATGAATACCTGTCCCAAGGAGCCAGGCCTCGTACCTTATGAACCGAGGAAGCAGCCTTAGTTGTTGCAAGGACAGATAAGGGCAGTGACAGCGATGTGGCAGAGGAATGTGGGAAAGACAAAATGTGTGCAGAAGAAATTATGAATTATGGGTTGGTGGATGTAACACAAAGTTACAAAGAAATGACTGAGGAGGAGTTGCAAATGGAGGAGGACATAATAGAAATAAAATAGAGAATTTGTGGGAAAGGAAACAGTGATGTGGGGAGCACTGAAAGGGAACCAGGCACATCTGCACAAGTTCTTGATACAAGCTTGAAGAAAGTAGCATTCATTGATTCCCACTGTAAGGGGAAAGAAGCATCATTTTGTAGTAAGACTGTGGGTCATTTACATCAATCTGTAGTACAACAGGGCCAAACAACAAGGGCAATGATTTTAGACAAGTGTTCTAATGGGGATCTCTTAGAAACAGATGGTGTCAACAAGGGAGATGGGCTCCTGCAGACCATTGAGAAGGAAAGTGCTAAATTCTCAGACACAGGCACAACCTCTTCTCTATCACCAACTGGGGAAGCTGGAATGGAAAGTGGAATGTCTAGTAGCTACAATACTATAGGAACTTTAAAGTTGGATCCTGGAGCTAGGGAATTTATATCAATCCTACTTCAGGGTCGGTGCATGAATATGTAGCACACTTTCAAGCCTATGATACTTCAGAGAGAGCTACCTTTGGAGTAGATTCTGAGTTGACACATTTAAAGGAATTCAATTCCATAAACATTGGTAGCCAAGAGAGAAACAAAATGACACCAATAGGAACAGAGAAAGAATCTACAACATTGATTTTGTTTCCTATACAGAGTACATCTACAGTTAAGTTTCTTGTTACTGACATAGAGTCTGGAGGTCAGATACAAGAAGAAGGCATAGACTCACAGGATTGGGATGTTGTCATGAGCCAAGAACACATTCCCAATTCTGAAGAATTTCCTTTAATGCAGAGAAATACCTCTCCTGAATCTAACTTTGCACAAGTCAAACAAAGCATGTTCAGTGAGGAGAAGGACACTCTACCTTACTCATGGTCTGGGAAAACTGAGATACACTTTGACACTGATAGGCCCATGAATGGTCCAGGGATGCCAATTAAGGCAAAGGCAGTCCCAAAAGCTATATTTGAAGGAGACTTACCATCATTACACTCCTGGAATCCTGAGCCAAAACAGAAGTCGTAGAACAAGATCAATGGGATTTGGGGGACATTGAGATGGAATCACCTTTGGTACCTGTTGATCAGATAGCTAAAGACAGGGAACCCTTGGTTATGGTCACGATAGGGGATCAAATCTATCCTGCTCTTATTGACACCGGAGCAACCCGGTCTGTGTTGACATTTGCACCAGAAAATTGTGCACTAATGGGGTCTGTGAGAGTAAAAGGAGCCACTGGGCAAATGGAGTTGGTGCCCAAGCTAAGATCTAAGATGGTGAAAATAGGCCCAATGACTTTAGATCATTCCTTTTTGTTGATACCCGGATGCCCATCCAACCTTTTGAGGAGGGATGTTCTCTGTAAATTAGGTGCCACTATCCAGTGTGATAAGTCAGGCCAGATATTCCTACACTTACCCAAACAGTCACTCAAGCACCATCCCTTGCTATTCCTAGGGCAAGTGGAAGGTGATGAGGAGGAACAACATATGGGGAGTATCTTTGAAATACCGAAAGATATCCCAGAGACAGTTTGGGCTAAGCATTCAACTGATGTGGGAATTTTAAAATCTGCCACACCTGTAAAGATCAAGATGAAAGAGGGCACTCCACCTAGAATCCTTCAGTATAGGTTGAGCAAAGAGGCCACAAAGGGTATCAGGCCCATTATCCAAAGTCTCCTGAAACAAGGCATTTTGGTCTATACTATATCCGAGTACAACACATCTATTATGCCCATTAAAAAGCCAAAGAAAGATCCAAATGGCAAAACACAATGGCGTTTTGTGCAGGATCTTAGAGCAGTAAACAACTTTGTTAAGAAGGGACATGCAGTGGTACCTAGCCCAGCAAATATCATCACTGAAATTCCAAGTAATGCAGCCTGGTTCATGGTCGTGGACCTGTGCTGTGCATATTTTACCATACCCCTGCATGAGTCCAGTCAGAAGATTTTTGCATTTTCCTGGGAGGGTAAACAAATCTGTTGGACCCAAATTCCACAAGGTTTTTCAGAAAGTGCAAATATCCTTTGCCAGATCCTGCAAAGAGATCTTGAATCAATCATATTCACTGAGAGTAAATTAGTGCATTATGTTGATGACCTTTTGCTAATGTCACCTAATGCTCGAGTGTGTCAAAAGGACAGCAAATATCTATTACAAGAGCTATGCGAAAGGGGACAGAAGATCTCCAGGGCCAAGCTACAGTGGGTTTTGCCAAGAGTAGAGTACCTTGGCTTTGTGTTGGAGAAGGGTATAAGACAGATTTCCCAAAAAAGAGTTTCACATATACAGAAGCTGTGCATGCCTAAGACCCAGAAGCAACTCCATGCAATATTAGGAATAACGGGTTACTGTAGGCAGTGGATACCTGGTTATAGTCTGATCTCAAAACCTCTGACAGACTTGACTAGGAACACTGTCTCAGAACCTTTAAAACTGACATGGGAGCATAAGCATGCTATAAAAAAACTGAAAACAGCCGTGTTATAAAGCCCTGCACTTGGTATCCCTGACCATGCAAAATCGTTTCACCTGTTTGTGCATGAGGACAAGGGAATAGCCAGTGCTGTATTAATGCAGACTCTTGGGGATCAGTTCAGACCAATAGCCTATTAAAGCTCCCAGCTAGATGTTATGGCTAGGGGGATGCCACCAAGTATGAGAGCAATTGTAGCTGCTGCCCTGGTTTTGGGATGCAGGATCATGCTGTACTCACCTCATCAAATAGATACTATCTTGAAAAACAGCAATCTGCAAGCATTTACATTCCAATGCTTATCCCAGTATCAAATTGTGTTGCTGGGCAATGAGAACCTAACTTTCCATCGTTGTAAGGAGATCAACCTAGCCACACTGATGCCAGACTTACCGTTAGAAGGGGAACGCATCCATAGCTATGCAGATACCTTGGAAATTGTTCAGAAAACTAGAGATGACCTGACCGATATCCATTTGGTCTCTCCAGACCTGACATTGTTTACCGATGGGTTCTGCATTTGTGGTAGATGGGGAACAGTATACAGGTGCAGCTGTAATGACTCAAGATGAGACTTTATGGTATGCAGCTCTACCAAAGTCTATGAGTGCTCAAGGTACCAAAATCCTGAGTCTCACCAGAGCTCTAGAAATTGGCCAGGACAGGAGGTTAAACATTTATACTGAGAGCAAATATGCTTTTAATGTATTCCATTGTACAAGCCAAATCTGGAGATATCGGGGATATATAACTGCTGGTGGGAAGGAAATAGCTTATGGGAGCCTTATAAACCAACTTCTGGAAGCTGTCCAGTTACCTAAAGAAGTGGCAGTGATGCATTGCCAATCACATCAAAAGGGTGTATATGGAGTCTCATTAGGAAACAGAAGGGCAGATATAACAGCCAAATATGGTGCCCGATTTGGTCCCATCCATATGCTGAACTTCTCCTTGGTGGATGAAGCAGATCTAAAACAGGCATACTCCCAGAGGGAAGTGAAGCACTGGGTAGAAAATCTAGGGGCCAAATTAGTGAGAGGTATATGGTTTTCTAGTGCAGACAAACCCATTCTTCCAAAATCTTTAAATAATACCCTGTGCAATGTATTGCATGCCAAAGGCCATTATGGGATCCAATCCCTGGTGGATGGCATTTGAAGACACTGGACAGCTCCTGGCATATCCACATGTACAATTAGAACATGCCAAAAATGCAAGGTTTGCTTGCAGTACAACCAGGGCATAACCAGAATTAAGAGACTAGGGGGCAGACAATTGGCATATACCCCATTTGAGTGCTTGCAGATCGATTATATATCAATGCCCAATTGTCAAGGATACAAATATGCCCTAGTCATCATTGACAGGTTGACTCGATGGCCAGAAGTGTTCCCTGCAAAGAAGAACAACTCAGCCTTTGTGGTGAAGACACTTCTGAGAGAGATAGTCCCGAGATTTTCTGTACCAGCTAGAATTGATTCAGACCATGGGTCACACTTTTCCCAAAACATATTGCATGAGATTTACAAGACCTTGGGGATACAGAGAAGCTTACATCCTGTCTATCACCCCTCATCCTCAGGGCAAATTGAGGTCTGTAATAAGAAAATTAAAACTCTGATCGGAAAAGTGTGTTCTGAAAGCCATCTGAAATGGGTACAAGCATTCCCCATTGTTCTCTTTTATTTAAGAAGTCAACCCTGTAGTGACACACGATTGTCACCATATGAGCATTGTATGGCCATGCTCCATGACATAGTTCATCCCAGAAATCAGCTCTCTTGTCACGTCTTGGAGCTGAATGTCAGCTATATAATATATAAAAGCCTTAAAGAAAAGACTGGATGAATTGCACAAACTTGGCTTGTTAACCCAGAGAGTTCCTTTAGACTTTAGCTTACATCAGCTTAAACCAGGAGATATGGTCTACATAAGGAACTTTGCAAGAAAATCTGTTCTAGACCCTAAATGGGTAGGGCCTTACCAAGTACTATTAACTAGCCCAACATGTGTTAAAGTTGAGAACAGAGACCCCTGGTTCCATATCACATATGTGAAACCTGTAAAAGAACATGCTGTACATGAAGAATACCATGAAGAACCAACTGACTTAGAGCAACATGAAATGAATGCACGGCCAGATCCACAGCAAACAGAATGTACTGTTGGAGGAAATTGAACTGCTTGAAATTTAAAAAAAAAAAAAAAAGGAAAAAAAACTACAAAATTTTTTGCAGCATAAAAACAACACAATGGAAGTTGACACAATTACATTACAACGACTAATGTTCCTGATTAAGAAGGTGACAAGCCAACTACCCGGCAAGACAATAGACAACAGACAAGTATGCAGGCGCTACAAGCTGCAGAAATTCACAGCAGAAGCAGCATGAAGGAATGGACAATCACAAGAGTTTTGTAGTCTTTATTAAGTATTGTGCAGGAAGAGGACTGGAAGGAAGAAATACGTAAAGCAATAATATCATGTCATAAACACACATTGCACAAATGAGACATCACATGGTAGTTTGCATGCCACACCACATATGGCTACACAAGGAGAAATGTGGTTCTCCAGTGTGCCCAGAAGACCTGTGCAGTAAGGGGTAAGTATGTGCATGCATCAGTACTTATTAGTTCATTGAACACAACACAAAACTGATTGTTCATCTTTTGACCTCATGTAGATAAATGAGAGTCTCTAGTTTGTATATATGTATTATATGTACATATTACATGTGAATAGCTGTATATAATGGAAGGGTAACCTAGGATCTCTAGCATGTCAAAAGATCCATTGTTTGTTTTTTGATTTGATAGACATCAAGGGAACTTCCACCTGTGAATAGGCATTGTGGATAGCCTGTATTATGTTTACTAACCCATAGTATAGAATTACTAACAGTTTAGGGAAAGGTAGCTTAGGGACTTTTGAAATACAGTTAGTCAGGGAAAGTAACAATATTGTGAGAATAAGTAATGTATATAGCCTTGTCCATACTTATAAATAACAAAATAACATTAACATACTAACAATTTAGAACTTAAGAAATATTAATACCATTAACATAGCTTAAGTAAGGTACTAACATAAAAACTTGGAGTTAAATGTATAGACAGTTCTATAACACTTTGCTCATGGAGTTTTACCATGTTCCTTTTGTTGTGAGTTAGGAGCAAGTTAAGGAGCACTTTAGTTTTTGGCAATTTTGCATTTGAATGTATTTCAAAGATGTTTACATTGCATGCTATAGGAAGGCTCATTGCAACCTGCAATTGTTGCAAATTGGGTTTTATGGTTGTGTTACTATGTTTGTTATGTTATTATGCTTGTATTTTATACCAAACCCTGTTTTTCCCCTTGTTTAACAACTTCCTTTTCCCCTCCTTAAATAGGGGTAGATAGTTAAATAAGCCATAGCAATAGCAAGAATAGGATTAAGGTGTTAAGAATAAGAAATTGCTTAGGAAGTTGCTTAGTTATAGCATAGAGAGGGGTAAACTGTGCTGAAATATCTTGAGGTTGCAGAATTTCCAGTGAAAATTCCAGAAAAGGGGGAATACTGTAACATGGAAAATGGCAGAGTGGAATTCCTGCAAGATACAGGGTCAAGCCTCACCCAGAATTCCGGGGGACCCCTCCCCCCTGGAGAACTCTGGGTGAGGGGACAGTTGGAAAGGAGTTAACAGTTGATTCCTGGGGGTTGAGGTGAGCAGGTCACTCTGCTTGCTTTTCCCAGTTTGGGGTTTACCTTGGTGGCCATAGTGGCAAAAGCCATTGTGGTTTCTACTCAGGAGTTTGCCTGTCTAGCAGGATTAGACCTTTCTAGCAACAACATAATAGTTATTTAGCTATTTGAAGTGATGATTATTAGCTTTGAGGGCCAGCTAGATATAAAGTCTTCCGCTCCCTCCTGGAGGGGAGGGGCAGTTTCTACCTAACAGTTCAGGGCTTCCCAGATCCTATCCAAATCCTTGATACCTCCCCCTCCTTGCCTAACTCTTCTTTCTTTTATCAATATATAAATTACATCTTTTAATAGTTTTGCCTGACTATTATTGAGGGCATACTCATAGCTACTATAAGTTTGGATCCTTTCTGTTCCGGAGAGGCCTCCTTCTCTTGGAGGAGGCTGAATTGGTGGAATCTTTGCATAAGACACCACTGGGTCCTTTGGCTGAGGGTTAATGAGCCCTGCCAGGGCTGAGCCGGACACCAGAGCAACACTTAGTGTGATAAGCTATTTCTCTACCCTCTTCTTACATTTCTCTACTTTCACTCTTTCCACCTCTTTGTAAATAAAAGCTATTAAAAGTCACTTGACTTGAGCTATAATATTTTTTAATCAGAGACCACAATATTACTTAGAATTCCCATATTTTAGTTAAACCTCTAAATTTAATTCCTTACAACTATGTACATCTGTCTGATAACTGTGGGGGATATGAAGCAGATGATCTCAAAAGATCACCTTCAGCTCTCGAGTCTAATTTTCTGATCTTGACCCTCACAAAATTTACATATATCAAAAGTGAGGCCTAAAACTCATGAGGAGTTGACCAGCAAATAGTTTCAGCTTTGCCATTCATTCACTCACTCTAGGCTTCCCTTCTCTTGGCCCCATTCATAAAATAAGGGGTTGGGCTAGATTAGTTTCTGAGATCTCTTTCCCATCTAGAATTCTACGACTCTCTCAATGTTATGATAATTCTGATGGTATGAGGATCTGAAGCTGGGTAGAGTGGGTTGAATCCTAAGTGAGACACTCAAATTGTAATAGTGAATCTCAAAGGACCCCCACAGCAGTAGCTATTAAAATATGGTGAATCTGCTGGATCTAAACTCCAGATATAACAGTATCCCAGAGTAGCCAGCCAGACAATGAATTGTTAGAATTGTATAGATATCTTGCCTAACTGACACTCTGGCCTATGATGGATAACACTTGGTTGACTGCAAATTAACTCTGTTTTGAATGATATAATTCACCTCTTCCCTTCAAATATCCCAAGGGTGTAATTTCTGAGCCCTAGGATTATAGATGAAGCCAAGTCTATGGTAAGTTTGAAGATTTATTGCTAACAGGTTTAGGAAAGGAAGCAGGGTAATGGCTGGGAAGGGAAACAGGAGTCCTTAATTAATGTTAAAGTCCTAAAGTTAATGATCTTATAGATGATTTCTGGATTGATGTTAATCAGGTTTGCCAGATACCAGTCTGATTGGGCCAGATTGGCCCAACCTAGATCAAGGCTACTCTGCTGATAAGATGTTGGTGTTTCTTCTTGATGGTTAATTCAAGATCAGATTAATTCAGGATCAGATTAATTCAGGATCAGGTTAATTCGGGATCGGGGACTGATGAAATTGATTGGTACAAGTTACAGGTTGAATAAGCTCACCTATGGCCTACCCTACCAAACCATCCTCTCTAATCCCAATCTCAAAAATGAGATCTCTTCTAAGTTCAAATCCTCCCTTTTATACCCAAGCCTCAATTGCCTTGGCACCTGCCAGCTCCTGCCAGGCTTGGTTCATTCTATATTCTAAGCAGGTAACTGTCCATCAACTTGATTTCCACATGGGTGTATAATTTATCATTACATTAAACGATACAGGATTATCCACACTCTCTGCTGCTTTAAATGTCACTCATCTATCCATTCGTGGTGCCTAAAAATACCTAGACCATTTCTATCCACTTGATCTGCTTATTCAATTTCCCACATCCTCCCAATATATTGAAATATTTGTAACTGCTCTCTTTGGAACATACCTGAAGTCAGTGTTCACCTTATCTATCTAGGAGAGCCATCTCCTGGCAACGCAGCTGATTGCAGGCTTATACATAACCAAAAAATGTATTCTGGTTCTACAATTAAATACAATACAAAACTGTTCATTGATTCACCATACGTATATCTGCATTTTTTATTCCTTTATTCACATCACCTTCTATCTCGTATGATCCTTCCCCAAATCTAGATATTGAAATCTTACCTGACTTCGAGTTTCAGTAAATGTCCTCTCCTCCAAGAAGTTTCTCCGAACCTCAATTCAGTCAGAAATAATCTTATCTACCACAGTAAAATCTCCTTAAAAGATCAAGCAAAAGCGGAATGACAAGACCATCCATCAGTTATTGCAGAGGAGATTCCTATTAAAATACTTTAAAATTCTGTGAAAACTTGGGTAATGTCTCTTTCTTGGGCACTTTTTACTATATTTCATTTTGACTTGTACTTTATCAATGTCCCACCTTAGACCATGAAGTCTTTGGGTAGAGTGATCAGGTCACAATGTATGTATTTCAGCATTATCTCCATGTTCTACAATATTCTGCAGTGGGGGGAACTGGGTGGCTCAGTGGATTGAGAGCCAAGCCTAGAAAAGGGAGGTGCTGGGTCTGACTCAGACTCTTCCTAGCTATGTGACCCTGAAGTCACTTAACCCCATTGCCCAGCCCTTTAGCACTTTTCTGCCTTGGAACCAAAACATAGTATTGAGGGGCAGCTGGTAGCTCAGTGGATTGAGAGCCAGGCCTAGAGACGGGAGGTCCTAGGTTCAAATCTGGCCTCAGACACTTCCCAGCTGTGTGACCCTGGGCAAGTCACTTGACCCCCATTGCCTACCCTTACCACTCTTCCACCTATAAGTCAATACACAGAAGTTAAGGGTTTAAAAAATTAAAAAACAAAAAACAAAAAAAACCCCATAGTATTGATTCTAAGATGGAAGGTAAGGGTTTAAAAAAATCAAGCAATACTCTGTAGAGTATTGAAGTTATTTAATATTTGCCAACTGCATAAGCATAATAACTTGCTTTATAGTAATTCAATGAACCACTTGACAAACTAACTATTTCTAAGGGAGAAAGCTCACATATCTGTTGCATATGCTCATTGGTTATCAGGATAGACTGGCCTGAATTCCAGACTATACAACCAGCACGAAAAAGTTATCCACTTGGGATGTGTGAATTCCAACATATTCCTCTCACTTCTATAGCAAACTTTACACCCATATATCCTCCCCATACACACATATACACACTATATTACAGTATATATTATAATACTATGCAAAATTTGTTACAAGGATTTTACTTTTTGTCTCATTTAATTACATGGGAAAATGGAAGAGAAAAAAATGCTTGTTAGTTGAAAAATTAATAAAAATTATGAAAAATGAAGGGGATTAAAAAAATATTACTATGCAATACTGTTTCCAATACAGAATACACTTTTTTACTCCATCTTACCTAAAACCTGCCTATGGTCTAGCCTTATTCTCTTATCCTTGCTGTCTTGGTTATTGGTTATTAGGGTAAGCTAGGTGGTATGATGGATAGAGTTCTAGGTCTGGAGTTAAGATCTAAGTTCAAATCTGGCCTCAGATACTTACTAGCTGTGTGACCCTGGACAAGTCATTTACTTCAGTTTGCTTCAGTTTCCTTATCTATAAAATGGAATAATAGACCACCTATCTCCCAGGGTTGTTGTAAGGATAAGATGAGAAAATAATTACAAAGCATATAGCACAGTGCCTGGCACATTATAAGTGCTATATAAAAGCTATTAGCTATTATTTATTATTATGGTTCAAGGGAAGCAACTGGCCCGAGAGACCTGATCCAAGGGGTTGGCTTCTCTCAAACTGTCTCCACTCCTTAGGCTTTGTTCTGCCATTTAAGGTTTCCTCACTTGGAAATAACAGTGGGAATTCATACAAAGCTTTATTATATACAAAATGCTTGCTAACCATTATCTCTCTTTTCTCCTCACAATAACCATGAGATGAGTAGAGAAGGTATTATTCTCATTCTAAATTCTAAAAAAATCTCATTAAGATTTCAGAAGTCTTAGGATCTGATTTAGAGCTGGAAGGGATTTTCAAGACCATCCAGTCCAACTCCTTCATTTTATTGATGAGGAAACAGATTAAGGGGTTAAGTGATTTACCCACAATCACACAGGATTTGAATCCAAGTCTTCAGATTCCAGGGTCCTTTCCACAATACCATGTTCCTTCACATGTATAACAGATGAGTCTAAGGCTGCTGCACAAAACGCCAAGAAAGCTTTGTGGAGCCCGTTGTCACAGGACAGAGAAGTAAGCAGAGGAGGGAGGTGAGTATGGTTGACCCCCATGGAGGAATGAGGTTCTCAGGTTTTGCCCATGAGTGATTTAGAACAAGGGACATTTGAAGGTGATCCATTGATGTAATTGGCTCAGCTCAAAATTAAATGTCAAGTGCCAAGTATTGTTCTAGGTGCTGGAGATACAAAAATAAAAGTGAAAACCTGCTCTGCGCTCTAGGAACTCATGTTATACTGAGGGAAATATCAGATACACAGAAAAGTAAATACGAAATACTCAGTTCCTCATCAGCAAAATAAGCTGGAGAAGGAAATGGCAAACCACTCTAGTAGCTTTGCCAAGGAAACCTCAATTGGAGTCAGACATGACTGAAATAACTAAACTCAACAATGGAGGTGGAGGCGGGTGTGTGTGTGTGTGTGTGTGTGTGTGTGTGTGTGTGTGTGTGTGTGTGTGTACACGTGCACACTAAATACAGAAAATACAGAATACACTAAAATAGAAAGTCAAGAAAAGCATCCTGTAGGAGATAGAATTTGAGCCAAACCTTGAAAAGTCTTAAGGATTCTAAGATGCAGGGATTGGTCAAGGGGTCCATTCCAAGCATGGGGGACAATCTTTGGAAAGACACAAAAACAAAAGACAGTATGCAGAGAACAGCAAATAGGTAATTTTGACTAAAATGTAAAGTTCATGAAGGAGAATAATGTAAAAACAGTCTAGAAAGGTAGATGTAGGTTGAAGATATACATGAAGTATTTTAAATGCCAAAAAAGGAGTTTATATTTTATCCTAGAGGCACTGAAACTTCTAGAACAGGGGAAATGACATTTTAGACCTGTGCTTTAGGGATATCAATATTGGCAGCTGTGTGGAGAATAGATTGGAGAGAGAAACTTGGATCCTCCATCTGGAGGCTTTTAATACTCCAGGCAAAAGGTGATAAGGCCTGCATTAGGATTGCTATTAATTGGAAAGAAAAGAATTCCAACAATCCTGGGAAATTAGGATTGCAAAGACTTAATAACTAAATATAAAGGGAATGAAGAATGAAGACTGAAAGATGACTCCAAGGTTGTAAGTCTATATTACTCAAAGGATAGTGATTCCCTTACCAAAAACAAGGAAGTTAGGAAGAGGTTTAAAGGAAAAGATAAATTCTATTTTGGATATGTTAAGTTTAAAATACCTGAGAAATTTAATTGGAAAAGTCCAATAGATAGTTGATGTAGGAATAGAGCTTAGTAGAAAAAAGGCTGGATATGAAGATTTAGAAATTATCTGCATAGAAAAGACAATTGAATCTATAAGAACTGATGGGATCACTGAGAACATAAAGAGATCAGAACCAAACCCCAACCTATACCTGTGCATAAGGAATATGGATAATGAAACAGCGAATGAAAATGTAACAAAAACCTATATCCACGAAGAGGTGGTCAACAGTGTCAGCAGATGCTACAGAAATCAAGAATGAGAGCTGAGAAGAGCCCACTAGATTCAGTAATTAAGAAACCAATAATAATCTCAAAGAAGTCATCTTCATTCTAGAGCAGTGATTCCCAAAGTGGTCGCTACCACCCCCTGGTGGGTGCTGCAACGATCCAGGGGAGTGGTGATGGCCTCAAGTGCATTTATCTTTCCTATTAATTGCTATTAAAATTTTTTTAAATTAATTTCCAGGAGGCTAAGTAATATTTTTTCTGGAAAGGGGGCGGTAGGCCAAAAAAGTTTGGGAACCACTGTTCTAGAAGTTAGAATCTAGATTCCAAGAGGTTAAAAGGGAGTTCATTTCTGCACAAAAAAATCAGTGCAGTGGAAATTAGAAGGGAAATACAGGTGGGGGAAAAATCACTATGGCCAGTTTCTCCAATAAAAGTTTTCTTTTCAAGATATGTAAGTAACTGATTCAAATTCATGAGTCATTCCCCAAATGATAAATTGGTCAATGGTTATGATCAGGCAGTTTTCAAAGGAAGAACCCAGGCTATCAACAGCCATATTAAAAAGGCTAATAACAACTAAGAGAAATGCAAATTAAAGCAACCCTGAGATACTATATCACACTCATCAGTTTGATAAAGTTGACAAAAAAGGAAAATGGGAAATGTTATAACAGGCACACTGATGCCTTTTGGTAGAGCTGTGAATTGGTCCAGCCATATTGGAAAGCAAATTGGAACTATACTTCATAAGCCACTAAACTGTATAAACCCAGAGAAAAGGGAACAATATATATAAAAATACATACAGTAGTTCTTTTTTGTGGTGACAAAGAACTAGAAACTAAAAAGGTTCCCATCAATTGGGGAATGGCTGGACAAATCATAGAATATATTATGTAATGTGATTGTGCTATAAGAAATGACGAAGGAGGTAATTTCAGAGAAACCTGGAAAGACCTATATGGACTGATGCACAGTGACATAAGAACAATTTATACAAATAGCAATATTTTAAGCAATCAACTTTATAACATTTTAGAACTCTGATTAGCAAAATGGCCAATTGCAATTACAGACAAGTAATGAAACATGTTATCCATTTCCTGATGAGGTGATAGGCTGAATGCAGATTGAGACAAAAAAATTTTGTAACCATGGCTTTTTAAAGGTGCAAACAACTCCACTTGCTTCAATAGACCCTAATGAAAATGATACAAGACCCTTCATCATCATGTCTGTTATTAATGTCCTAAAACTATGGAGTCCTGAATGGAACACAATACTACAGAGAAGGTCTGATGCAGACAGGGTACTACAGAATTATCACTTCCTTATTTCTAGAAGGTGTGACACTCAACATAGCCCATGATTATTATTTTTTTTTTTGCCTGCCACACCACACCACCAACATAGTGAATTTGCAGTGTCTGTGCATTCTCTTGAACTCTTGGGAGAAGCAAACCCGTTAGTGAGGAACTAATGACCATACGTCAAAAATAGGAGGTCAAATTAAATAGAGATTTATTAGCATGCTGAGGAACCTACTCTCACTTGATAGGACTCATTTTCAAGGATAGAGATTTTTATAACCTTTAAAGTCCACCTAGA
This sequence comes from Gracilinanus agilis, assembly GCF_016433145.1. NCBI lineage: Eukaryota > Metazoa > Chordata > Mammalia > Didelphimorphia > Didelphidae > Gracilinanus > Gracilinanus agilis. Next base: position 91,206,632 of record NC_058132.1, read on the forward strand.
GTACACAGCCAATTAGCAGCATTCTGTGGCAACTTAGGATAGAAAAGTAAAGCATTTCCCAGTGGTAAGGGTTAAACAGTTGGAAGTTTGACAAAAGTGAGGAGAGCAGTTTAATAAAACACTTAGTTTAATTTGAGAAGTACAGATAGAAAATAGAAAGGAGGGAAGACAGATTATTATTCTAATATCCTATGACTATATCTAAATTCTTAATACTAATTAAAATTTCTAAAACCCTACTTCTGTCCTCTGAGGACAGGTTCTTCCTCCCTGGCCAGACCAGGCCTATCTAACCTACACTATCTAAAATTGATTCACTAACTACCTATCTTGCACTAATAAACAGACACTCACCACCCACAATCTCCTTAAATAAGGTTTTATTTTCCAACTGTCAGTAGTCAAACTGCCAGTAGCAGAGACAGACCTCCTGCTTTCAAGAGATCCAGAGGCAAAAGACCTAACTGCCAACTGATTCCTTCCTTAACTCTCCCCTCATCTCCTTAGTAAAGGAATCTTCAGCTCTGCCTCACTGACTCCTTTCAGTTCTGCTTCACTTAGAAATCTTTCTGCTCTCTTACCTCCTAAAGAGACAGGAGAGATTAAGAAAATCCCTTTAACAGAGTGTAAGGGTTAAAAATGGTTTGACTAAATTTATGAGTTAAAGAGGTTGTTGTGGTTGCCATTTAAAAAATTAAAATTAAACTATGAGTCAATAGGCTACTTAGTAGCTTTATTTACAAGATAGATATTAAAGTGGGAATCATAGGAAAGAGGTAGAAAATATCACCAGACCACAAATCCAGACCACAAATGCTAATCTTACCAGAATCCAAAGTCTAGATCAAGAAGCCGAAATCTGAAGAGCCAAAAGATGCTGAAAACCACCAAGAACCTTCAATGCACAAGAGGCCAAGACCACCAAGAGTCCCACCAGAGCTCATGATCCCTGGCTAAGAGCCACCAAGAATGAAGAGCTAGAATAAAGATGTGCTTTTGGGGGTGCTTGTGGCTTGTTGTGAACTCTTTGTTAGTGACTTACTAAGTGTTAAGTAGGGAAACTTTAAGTTCCTGATTGATTAACTTAAAATAGACAAAGGGAATAAAAATTCCCTTTCACCAGGAAGTAGAGAGAAAAGGGAGGCAAGGAGAGAAATGAGAAGTATCTGGAATATAAGTAGCAGGATAATTATGGGAATAAGAAAACAATCTCTGTTCAAGGGCAGGAGCCAAGGGGAAGAGAGCAAATACTTATACAATTGTGAAAGAAGTACCTTTAGACAAAACTTCAGCATAGTCTCTTATCCAAGAAAAGAAGTAGTTAACAACAATGAATGAGATCATCTGCTCTACCATGTGCCCTTGTCTGAGGACTTTCTAATTATTAGGCCAAGTGAATGAAGGAATTTCTATGGTGCTGATTCATCAAGATGTTGAAAAATAACTGTGGTTCCCATTTCCTCCACAAGAGTCCATAAGCCCCAGGTATTTTACAGAATGCATATTATCTAGCTATGCCTTATGTCTTATAATTATGAAGTTGATTTTTTTATATACAAATGTAAAACTTTACATTGATCCTTACAGAATTTCATCCTATTAGATGCAAAAGAATGCTCTTGACTATCAAGATCTTTTGAAATGCTGACTCATTATCCAGTCTGTTAGCTATCTTATCTGTCCCTCCCATCTTCATGCCATCAATAAGCATACAGTTACCATCTATGCCTTTATCTAAGTCTTTGGTAAAGATGTTACACAACACAGAACCATGCAAAGATCCCAGGAGTACTCCACTACTGGTATGACCTAATATTGATACGGTCTGATAAGGAGCAAAGGAGAATTCTAGACAGGGTGCTTAAGGAAAATTTGAGTAAGAAAACATTTTCAATTATGGGGAAATATGCTATTTAAGGATTAGTGATTATCTGGAGCCAAGTGGTAGAAATTCTTTCAGTAATTGTTGCATTCTCCCAGTTCCAAAGTATTGGGTAATCTCTCCCTCTAGATGAGGTCTGTCCTCACACTTGGCAACAGGAAAATGGTACATGTATGCATACGCAAGAAACAAAGAAATTGTCACTTTTATATACAATTGGTCCTCACAGTTCTTGAGTACTTTATTTGTAGGCTTACATAGAATGTTAGGCTTGGAAAAGATCTTGGAGATCATCTAATCCTTACCCCTACTTTTCCTTTTATAGATAAACAAACTGAGGTTGCAGGAAGGGAAAACTACAGTCACAAATATGGATGCAGTTAGGAAGAGAATCCTATATTGGGCACCAGTGTTCTTTCTGCTATACAAAGGGAACCTGTGACAGTGTGATGCCAGATGTGAAAAGTCATTTTAGATGAAAACCACAAACAAAATTAGTTGAGACATAAAAAATTCATCTTTTAAGAGGATTTATTTCATATTGACCGGTAGGTCAGCCCTGTTTCCACATAAGAATTTCAGAGCAAATCAGAAGAGGGATAAGATCCAAAACATCTTGGGAAGAGCCATTTCTTAGTGCTAAATACTGATAAGGCAGAGAAACCCAAGCTGTCTGTTTGGAGTAGGTATATCAGCAGTTCTCATGAGCCAGCAATATGCTTTACCTCTGGTAGCAACATACCAGCCTAAGAAGAGACTTTGGCCTACTGAGATGATAATTTGCAAAGTATACTCAGTCAGGATAGGGTCCAGGGAAGTGACTGAGTCCCATATATACCCACATTCTCTTTCCTGCTCATCCACTGAGTCCAAAATGACTTCTTCACTCCCAAGACACCAGCAGAAAAATATTTCCATACTGCAATAAAATATTACTTGATATGCATTTCCTTACGCTAAGGTCCAGCAAAGCCTCATCTCTTTAAGCAAATTTACTACATCTATCTATGCCCAAAGAGACAATGTGGCTTCCAAAGAAGTGCTGGCCTCCTCTTCCAAGTCTTCCTTCTCAGGATCCACACATCAGGCACTCATCTCTGTTCTCTAAAGAGCACACCATAGCCGCTGTGTTCCTCTCCTTTTCCTCATCCTTCAACACTTTCTCCTTCTCTTTCAGTTTCTCCTTATTCAGAGTGAACTGAATGGGGTTAGCTGCTGGTCTTGTCCTCAAATAATACATGCCAGTCTTCAATCCCTATAAGGGAAAAAAATTATTAACCAATAGTAAGAATCTGCCCATAAGAATATTTAGAAAAAATCTAACATATCCTTTCATATGTGCTTCTCAAAATTCTACTTCCATCTACTCATATTAATGGCATAAGAAAGGTATCCTTGAAACATTCACTTTCAATATTTCAATAATAACAAAGTGCTGTGTGCTTAAATACAAATACCAATTCAATACATTTCTCAAGCACTTCTGTGCTAAGTGAGGTAGAAAGTCTAGATACCCCACATCCAGCACTCTTATCCAATAAGATAACAGTAAGTGTCAGAAGGATAAGGAAAAAAATGCTATATGATGACTGAGGGAAGGTACTGGTATGGAGAAACCATGAAAAATTTCTTGGAAGATGATGTGGCATTTAATTTAAGGCTTTTAGAATGGCTACAGGTAAAAAGAATATCATAAACAAAAAGGTAGGAAATAGTGGACATATTGGGGGCAATTTTTCACGTGAGAAGTCCAAGAAGGAAAGAAATGTTATAACCCAACACTGGGAAAGACAAAGGACTATCAAACTGAGGGGATTTTGGAATGCAAGACAAATTACTTTAATTTTATTCAGGACAGAATAAAGATCAATGACCACAAAGTCCTAGAGGGAGTACCTTTTAGAAAATCCACCAGTTTTGCTAAAGTAGAAAGCCACAAGAAGAGATTAGGGGAGCAGAAGGATCTATTACTTGGAAGGTTCTGAATGTTAACCCGAAGAGTTAAACTTTCTTCTTCTTTTTTTAAACCCTTACCTTCCATCTTAGAATCACTACTGTGTATTGGTTCCAAGGCAGAAAAGTGGTAAGGGCTAGGCAATGGGGTTAAATGATTTGCCCAAGGTCACACAGATAGGAAGTGTCTGAGGCCAGGTTTGAACCTAGGAACTCCCATCTCCAGGCCAAGCTCTCAATCCACTGAGCCAACCAGTTGCCCCCTAAACTTTCTTCTATGCAAGGAAGTGATCAAAGAGTCTTAGAGCAGGGAGGTAACAAGTATAAAGCAGTAATTTACAATTTAATCAGGTGTTAGTGTGACAAGTGGCATCAGTGTATAAGAATCAAGACATAAGGTGACAAGGACCTGGACTAATGCTATTATATGTAAAAGGGAAAAAAATTTTTATGAAAGAAATGATGAATGGTGCTTAGCTGGATATGGGAGAAAGAGGAAAGGGAAGAAATAAGTATTAAGTATCTATTAAACACTGTGCTAAGCATTTTACAATTATCTAAACTGATTCTTACAATAACCCTTGGAGGTATTAATTCCATTTTACATTTGGGGGAACTAAGGTAGATAGAAGTTAAGTGACCTGCCCAAGGTCTCACAGCTAGTTAAGTGTCTGAAACCAGATTTAAATTTAAGTCTTCCTGACTCCAGGCCTAGTGTTCTATGCCCTGTACTACCTGCCTGCAACTGAGGATGACAATTCTAGAATCATCTTCAGAGAAGTGACAACCAAAGTTATGAGGGTAGATGAGTGGAGAGAAAGAAGAAAAAAGAAAAAGAGCCAAAAAGGAAGTACAGCTAGCCAAAGGAAGAAGTAACTAGAAAAAAAAGAAAAACAGAAAAGGATAGTGTCAAGGCAACCAAGAAAGGAAAGATAACTTCAGGGAGTAAGTAGACAGTGTCAAATGCCACAGATGAGGTAAAGACAATAACTACCGGGAAAGCCCATTTTTCCAAGCCTTAACTGTTGCCATCTATAAAATTAGGGAATTTGGGCTAAAGAATGTTTAGGGTCCCTTCCAACTATGAAATTTCGTGATCCTATTATTTAGTATCACTGAAGTGAACAATTTTAACAGAGTAATGAGAGATGAAAGCTAGAGTAGGAGTTAAAGTGGGTGGTGAAGAAACCAAAGCATTGGCTGTCCCACTATATTCTGGTTTAACATTTTGCAAAATATTCAACACATAAAAACTAAATGCCCCCCAAAATAGTTCTGTAAACTCCTACACATACCTACTTTTATAAATAATCCTTTATTAACCATCCTCTGTATCACCCTTCAAAACCAGCCACAGAAAATAGTACCTTTAAAACTAAATAGCTACTATTGGGAGACTGCTATATATAAATGCCAGTTCTATGTAAAATGCCAGTTGCCCAAATTAAAAAAAAAAACAACACAAAGTGGCAAAACAAATAAAGGTAATGAATTCCAGGTCAGAAAATTTTGCTGAAACTAAATCATCGGGGTCTAAAATGCAATGTAACTCTTCCTTCTAGCTCTTCACTAACCTGCTTCCAACCATAGAAGTGCATGCTGGTGAGTTTGCCATAGTTGGGCTCAGCAATGTGGATGTTCAAAGACTGACTCTGATCAATGAATGCCCCTCTATCAGCTGCCATCTTGAGAACAGTTTTCTGTGAGATTTCCCACACAGTCTTATAGAGCTGCTTCAGATCTTCAGGAATTTCAGGGATACTCTGAAAGAAGGAAAAGAGCAAATTCATTTTTTCTCATTCACGAAGAAGACAACATGAACTACAATGACTTAAAGGAAAATAAACTCTGAAAAGATTTTAGAACTCTGATCAAGGTAGTGACCAATAATAACTAGAGGACTGACGATAAAACTTACCTCTTGGTAATTTAAGAATAAAATGTATGCTTCCAGACATGGTCAATATGTAAATTTGTTTTTCTTGACTATTTATGTATTACAACAGAGGGTTAGGGGGAAGGGAGAAGATAGTCACCAAAAGGCCACTGGGAAGTAAAAATGACATTTTAAAAAAATCATTATCAAGCTTTTTTAAGAAGGAAGAGTTAAAGACGAGAAAATAGAGGAAAAGACAGTATAAGCAGAGAATCCTGGCCAGAAAATCTAACTACTATATTGAATGCCTTGCCTGATGTGAAACTAATGAATTCTATTGCTTGTAAATGAGCAAGCCACCTAAAACCTATCAAATACATCACAGGAATATTGTGGATTTAAAATAAAAGCTTAGGCTTCTCTAGGGAAATGTGTCCTAGACTTGCTGAGGACTTTGAGCAAGCAACAAGCACACAGAGGCATAGAACCAAATTTTTACTTTGCTCCTTTGCCATAATCTTTTTAGAGATGTCCTTTTTTACCAAAGCTAATCTTCATTTGTTCTTCAATCCATTCCCTCTAGCAGTTTGTCTCAAAGATCATCTTCCAACTCTTTTTCTGATCTTCAATCTCTCCCTATCTACTGGCTCCTTCCTCAGCACCTTATATACTCAGTTCTCCCACATACCTTAAAAACTGACGATCCTAGCTCCCCATCAAATTATTTCTTTCTTACTTTTCAAAAAGATCCTAGAAATCACTACCTCCACTTCCTTACCACCTACTCATTTTGCAAAGCCACCTTTCAAATGAAACTTATCTCTCCAAATTTTACCAATGATCTCTTAAATGCTAAAACTCAATTATTCTGCAGCTTCTGTGAACTAATTATCCTATCTGGATACTCTCTCTTCCCTTGGTTCCTAGTCATTTTGAAAAGTAATTTAGAACTATCTCACAAAAATCATATAACTGGGAATACTCTTTAACCCAGTGGTTCCCAAACTTTTTTGGCCTACCACCCCCTTTCCAGAAAAAATATGACTTAGCGCCCCCTGGAAATTATGAAACTATTTATTGAACTCAGAATAGAATGTAATACAAAAAAAGTGTGGCCATCACTTCCCCCCTGGATCGCTGCAGCACCCACCAGGGGGAGGTAGCACCCACTTTGGGAATCACTGCTTTAACCCAACAATATAACTCAGCTATTACCCAAAGAGATCAAAGAAAAAGGAAAGATCTTATATGTACAAAAATATTTATAGCAGTTCTTTTTGTGATGACATCTGGAGTATCAATCAATTAGGGAATGACTGAACAAATTATGGTACCAGAATTGGAATTTATAGTGCTATAAGAAATGAAGAAAGAGTGGGCAGCTAGGTGGCTCAATAGATTGAGAGCCAGAACCAGAGACAGGAGATCCTGGGTTCAAATGTGGCCTTAAGACACTTCCTAGCTGTGTGACCCTGGGCAAACCACTTAAACCCAATTACCTAACCCTTACTGCTCTTCTATCTTGTAACTAATATATAGTATTGATTCTTAGATGGAAGATAAGGGAGAGAAAGAGAAAAGCGGGGGGGGGGGGGAGGGAAAATGAGAAAGAGAAAGGAAGAGAGGGAGGAAGAGAGAGAGAAAGAAATGAAGACTGTTTCAGAGAAAATTGGGAAGATTAGTATACTATAGACTAATGCAGTGAAGTGAGCAAAAACAGAACAGTTATGCTACAAAACAAAATTGTAAAAGGGAACAATTTTTAAAAACTAAAGTAGTCTGATCAACACAATGATCAATAATGATTCTAGAAACTGATGATATTTTCTACTTTGGAGCAGGTAGGTGGCTCAGTGGATTGAGAGCCAGGCCCAGGGAAGTCCTGGATTCAAATCAAGCCTCAAGATACTTTCTAGTTGTTTGACCCTGGGCAAGTCACTTAACCCCCATTGCCTAGCGCTTACTGCTCTTCTGACTTAGAACCAATACATAGTATTGATTCTGAGATAGAAGGTAAGGGATTTTTAGAAAGAAAAAAGAGAGAAAGAGAAAGAGAGAAAGAGAAAGGAAGGAAGGAAGGAAGGAAGGAAGGAAGGAAGGAAAGAATATACTTACTTCCCAACAGAGAGGTAATGCTTTTATGCAGACACAGACAGAGCCAATATGAGAATTTGTTTTGCATGACTGTTGTTACAAGAGTTTTCTTTTTCTCTCCCCACCCCCATCCCGGGGGGGGGGGGGAGAGGGGTAAGGGGGAATGTATAAGCAGAAAAAATAGATGCTTGATAATAGGAAAAATTTTTTTAATGTTTTTAAGACTCTATTCTCATAAATCCCTACCACACACCCACAATCAACACAGATAAAAAGTGTCTGAGGTAGGATTCGTGCCCAGATTTCTCCCGACTTCCTAGTCCTGAACTTTCTCCTATATCATGCTGCCTTAATTAAGGGGCCATTAGAAACTTTGAAGAAAAGTTTTAACAGAAAATTTAGAACAGAAGACAGACTGAAAGGAGCTGAAAAATGATTAGAAAATGTATTGAGTACAAACTACTCTTTTTAGGAGTTTAGCAATAAAGAGAAAGAAAGACAGGACAAATAAATCGAAGAAACAAGATTAGAAGGTAGAGAGGAGGGAGAAGGAAGGAGAAAGAGAAAAATAGAGAATATGAGACAGAGGGAGGAAAAGGGTTGAGGGAGATTAATAGCAAAAAATGAAGAAGTCTAGTGAGAAGGGAAAATTAAGATGAAAGATCAATTTGGCAGACTCCTCAAGGGACAAAGGAAGAGAAGGATCAAGAACTATAAAACAAAATTGTAAAAGCAGACAATTTTAAAAAAAGAAAAGAAGTCTGATCAATACAATGATCAATCATGATTCTTTCATTTTATTTAAAATTAAAGGGTGATCCTTGGCAAGGAAGAAGAGAGCCCCTCTTAGACTGAAAGGAAGGAAGAATGGCAAAAACAAAAAGTTCTGAAGGGTGCAGTTGGAGGTTCAAGAAGGATGAGTGAACTTGAGACAAGTGTTAAGTGACAAGGTTATCTCCCTGAGAGAGGGGTCATGGAGTTGGGAGCTTAGAGGACAAAGTATGGAACAGCTGCAGTAAAGGATCAAAAACAAAGGGCCACATAGCAGGAGGGGCTGGCTGAGGCCAGATAATAAGCATTAGACTGGTCCTAGGAGCTGCCCACAGAGGCTCAGGAATAGGAATGAAAAGGATCACAGGAGGGACTTGGGGTCAGAATGATTAGGGTGGAGGCAGCAAGAGGACCAAGGAATAAAGGTTTTAAGGAGGGAATGGCAGTGAATTGCTAATAATGGTTAACTATGGGGTCAAATTCATTTACTCATTCTTGTGCCAAGTATTGTCAGCCCCATTTTAGAGCCTTACTAACCAAGGCTCTGTGAGGTTAGACAACTTATCTAAAGCATACCAGGGTGCTTTTCACTCACCACATTGCCTAAGCTGGTGATGGCAAACCTATGACATTTTAGATGACATGTGGCCATAAGGCCGCATACAGAGAAGTATGGGGCCGCATGCCGAGGATGAAACATTTGCTGTAGTGTAATGTAGACACTCTGTGCACTATAGGTGGTGATTCTACCTATATTAATTTACCTATTTTGGTTTATTAAATACAGTTATATATTACAATTATATATTTTTGTTATTTAAACTATAAATATTGTGAAACTATGGTTTTTTTTTTCTCGAAGTAACATACCACCTGAGTTATGCTTGGTTTTTTAGCGAATTTTGATACACCAGGCTCAAAAGGTTGCCCATCACTGGCCTAAGCAATAGTGAAAAGCTGGAAAAAAATAGGAAACATGCCTAGAGGAGCTAAAAAAGAATAGGTTTAGGAAAAATGAAGGGGTGAGAATAAGCATTTATATCAAGAGTTCAGATCTTGGGTTTGGAATAATTCCTGGTGTTACTGAAGTCTGAGATATGAACACATCTCAGGGAGACCAAGGTCATAGAAAAATGGAGATCACAGAACAGAAGAGGATAAAGTACTAAAAGGCCAGAGTGTCACTAGACACCAAGAACAATGTCAGGTGCTGGAGTACAGAGAGCCTCTAAGTCTGCTGCAGAGTCAGTGAGATTAGGAAAATGCTTCAGAGGTTGGTAGCTGGCAGCAACAAGGATGGGGTGGTAAACTTCAAAGGAGAAATGGTTAGATAAAGATGGTTAAGATTCAGAACCAAATGGAAAGCTTAAAATGCTATGTAAATTTCAGTCACCTCATCCATACCCTATTAGTCTCTAGTGTGCTGACCACTGGCTTAGACACTGTTAAATAGCAACCCAAATTAGTTGGTCAAAGCTAAACCCATACCATTATGACTTTGGGAAACCATCCAGAACTCTAGATTACAATAATACATGGGGAGGAAAAAAATCTGAGCTCTATAGAAAGGAATATCAAAGCAAAGTAGATTAGGGTTGGGGAGAGAATATAGGAGGGGAGGCAGCAATGAATGGAATAATTCATTATAAAATATATTTTATTTCTCTATCATAATCACTTTTTGTTTTAAGTCTGGTATAAATTCAATATTCATTTTTAGGAATTAGCTTCATAACAAAAAGGAAACTCTTAAATTGAAGACCAGTTCCCAATATGCACCAGTAGAGTGAGATTCCTCAAAGGAAGTTTCCTGTATTTATGACATTACTGATCTAGATGGGGAAAAAAAATGTCCATAATGTATATATGCACTTGAATAATACTAAGTCAATTCAACTTACATTTACTTAAGGAAATATTAGCCACATAAATATTATTTTGTAGTTAGTAGCTGCAGTCATTAGCCTGATACTATTTATACACCTGCTTCTGGAACTATCCAGTAACTAGGGCAGGATTTTTAACCTGCAGTCCATAAACTATGATGGGGAAAAAATTGCATCTTTATTTTTACTAACTTCTAAATGAAATTTAGCCTTTCCATTGTAAATTTTAAAGAAATGATCTGAAAAGGGGGCCAAAGACTTCATCAGACTGCCAAAGGGGCCTATGGCATGTAAAGGATAAGAACTCCTGGCCTAGGGGATTAGTATTATGGGTTTACTAATTTTAGTCACACCTGACCTTTTCATTATTTTTTCTCAATTACTTTAAGGCCTTATTACTGAACAAATCACTAAAAGGTAAGGATTATCTGGCCCACAAATCATGCTGTCTGTGACTGTGAAGACTAGGCAATAATAGAGACTAGCATAGAAATGCACCCTACCCAACATTCCTTGAGAGAAGTAAGGGGGTAGAGGTGGGCAGTGAGAATAACAACATCACACACTTCACACTCTTATTCTGTACCTGGATAGAGCCGTTACAGGCAATGATCTGGTTTTTCATCTCTTCATTCCACAGACCTCGCTCTGTCAGATCTTTCAACAAATGTGGATTCACAATCTGAACAAAATGGTGAGATATAAAACAGAGTAAAATGAACACTCAAAAGTAACTGCTTAGTACTATAAAGCAGTGGTCATCAAAACAATATGGTACTGGCTAGGAGACAGAAGGGAGGATCAGCGGAATAGACTTGGGGTAAATGACCTCAGCAAGATAGTGTATAATAAACCCAAACATCCCAGATTTGGGGCCAAAAACCCACTATTTGACAAAAACAGCTGAAAAAATTGGAAAACAGTATAGAAGAAATTAGGTTTAGATCAACATCTCACACCCTACACCAAGATAAATTCAGAATGGGTGAATGATTTAAATATAAAGAAGGAAACTACAAATAAATTAGGTGAACATAGAATAGTATACCTGTCAGATCTATGGGAAAGGAAAGATTTAAAGACCAAGTAAGAGCTAGAGAATATTACAAAATGTAAAATGAATAATTTTGATTACATTAAATTAAAAAGGTTTTGTACAAATAAAACTAATGCAACCAAAATTAGAAGGGAAGTGTTATAAGTAAATAATAGCAGGAATGTTGTTGAAACCCAAACTGTTATTGATAAACTGTTATAAATATAATTGAACTGATAATATATTGATTGATGGTTTGTAATGGCCAGCTGTTATTAGTAACTGAAGTTGTCAGAGGCAACCTATTTTTGAAGGCAGTGGATGGAAAGCCAGAAAACGTTTAATCCAACTCTTATTTATTTATCTCCCTCTCAAACTGTCAGTTGAAAGCAGCCTGACACGCAAAGACACAAATAATTTCACAGCTCTTAGCTCAATGTCCTGTGGGGAATAGACCTATCTCCCTCAAAATACTGAGAAGGAAAATGCCTCAGTAATTAGACTCTTAACTAAAAGTAGTAAGTCTTTTCTTCTTCTTCTTCTTTTTCTTAACTTCTGTGTATTGGCTCCTTGGTGGAAGATTGGTAAGGGTGGGCAATGGGGGTCAAGTGACTTGCCCAGGGTCACACAGCTGGGAAGTGTCTGAGACCAGATTTGAACCTAGGACCTCCTGTCTCTAGGCCTGGCTCTCAATCCACTGAGCTACCCAGATGCCCCAAGTCTTTTCTTCTTAACTTTCTTAAGTCTCTTCTTTTATAATTCCAATCACCACCAACTGTCAGAATGAGAAAGCTCAAACAAATACACCTGTTCTCTCAGGCTGCCAGAGAACATGGAGCCAAGAATTCTCTCTTCATTGGGTTTTATGCTTTTCCCTTAAGGGGCTGGAAGCAAGCTCTCTCTGTTCCTCCCTCTTAAAGGGGACAGCATAAAAGTCACAAACCCTTTCTTTGACCTAAAACCCCTGCTCCAAATAAGACAGGGTAAACTAAATAAAATCCTTATCACAACATTAGCAACAAATTGGGAAAAAATCTTTGTAACAAAAACCTCTGACAAAGGGCTCAAATTTATAAGGTGCTAAATTAATTGTACAAAAAAAATCAAGCCATTCCCAATTGATAAATGGGCAAGGGACATAAATAGGCAATGTTCAGATAAAGAAATCAAAACTATCAATAAACACATGAAAAAATATTCTAAATTTCTTATAATTAGAGACATGCAAATCAAAACAACTCTGAGGTATCACCTCACACCTAGCAGATTGGCTAATATGATAACAAAAGAAAGTAATAAATGTTGGAGGGGATGTGGCAAAACTGGGAATTAATGCATTGCTGGTGGAGTTGTGAATTGATTCAGGAGGGCAATCTGGAACTATGCTCAAAGCGCTTTAAAAGACTGCCTGCCCTTTGATCCAGCCATACCACTGCTGGGTTTATACCCCAAAAGAGATAATAAGGGAAAAGACTTGAACAAAAATATTTATAGCCGTGCTCTCTGTGGTGGCAAAAAAAAAATGGAAAATGAAGGGGTATCCATTGATTGAGGAATGGCTGAACAAATTGTGGTATCTGTTTGTGATGGAATACTATTGTGCTAAAAGGAATAATGAACTGGAGGAATTCCATGTGAACTGGATGCAGAGTGAAAGGAACAGAATCAGGAGAACATTGTACACAGAGACTGATACACTGTGCTACAATCAAATATTATGGACTTCTCTACTAGCAGCAATGCAATGATCCAGGACAATTCTGAGGGACTTATGAGAAAGAACGCTATCCACATTCAGAGGAAGAACTGTGGGAGTAGAAACATAGAAGAAAAACAACTGCCTGATCACATAGTTCGATGGGGATATATAATTGGGGATGTAGACTCTAGACAATTACCCTAGTGCAAATAATATGGAAATAGGTCTTGATCAATGACATGTAAAACCCAGTGGAATTACTCGTTGGCTACAGGAGGGGTGTGGGAGGAGGGGAAGGAAAGAACATGAATCATGTAACCATGGAAAATATTCTAAATTAATTAATTTTTTAAAAGTAACTGCTGAAAATTACAAAGAACAAACAAGCCCCAAAGAAGAAATAAGAAAAGATACCTGCACCTCATTCTTTTATAGAAGAAGTGTGAGATCTCTGGATATAGAATATTGCATATAAATTCAGATTTTTTTCAAAGCATTGATTGGTTTTGCAAAGTTTTTTTCCTACTCTTGTGTTTTCTTTTTTTAAAAAATCATATTATATGGGATGGCTCTCTAGGAGGTAACAATACAAGTAAAAATGAACAGGGAATGAAAATTTTCATGCTCAGAGCCCAAAAGAATGTTTAAAAATATTGTTTGATTTTTTAAGTTTAAAATTTTAATGATTTTTTTTTAAAAGTATGCTGTATATCTCAGACACTTCCCAGCTGTGTGACCCTGGGCAAGTCATTTGACCCCCATTGCCTACCCTTAGCACTCTTCTGCCTTGGAGCCAATACACAGTAATGACTCCAAGACGGAAAGTAAGGGTTTAAAAAAAAAAAAGTATGCTGAGGTGTAAATAAGAATTTAAATAAATTCCAAAGATCTCTTCTACAACACTGGAGCTATATATACTGTTTCTGTGTCTGCGTACATAAGACTGAGAAGGGCCAGTGATCATCTTGCAACAGACTACTGATGAAGTCATTAACAAACATGTTGCAAAGTTTCAATAGATACTTAAGAAAAAAAAGAAGTAAATCTTCCAAAACTTTCAATAAAGAAATCAAATTCCAAACATGTAATCTCACATTCCACAACCATAAAATCATAATATTCAAGAAATGAGGCCTTTTAAAAATCATCCTGTTAAACTTCATATTTTAACAATGAGAAAACCAAGGTCCCAAAAGAAGAGACTTGTAAAAAATAAAGAAGTGACTTGTTTTAGGTCACACAACAATGCTTTACAGATTCTTAACCAACATGGTTAGAATGTAAAATCCTTGCAATTGGAGACTGTTTCATTCTTTGCATTTGTATCTTCAGGGCCTGGCAAATAACAAACTTACTATATACTTGTTGACTAATGGCTAAGAAGATTCAAAAATTAGCTGAGGTCAATGTATATATGACCCCATGATAACTATGAGAACTTACAGAGGGATTAATTTGTTTTCCAACCTATACCTCTTATTCCATTTAGGTATTTCAACATAGCCCCAAGGGAGCCAAAGAAGAGATGAGTAGACTTAAAATGAACTAAGCAATAAATATTTTCCAAGTTGGTATGTAATCATCTCACCTGAAATTCTCCTGACAAGACTCTTCGAGTATAGATGTTGCTGGTGTAAGGTTCAATGGACTCATTATTCCCTAAAATCTGAGCAGTAGAGGCAGTTGGCATCGGAGCAAGTAGCAAACTGTTTCTGATGCCATACCTAGAACAAAAAGGCAAAATAATGTGGTATTGTCCTCAGAGCTAAAATCTGCCAAAACATATAATTATACAAGCTACTAAAATGGAATGCAACCATAGCAAATAGGTAAGGGGGTAGCTTGACTCATTATGGAGACAACAGAAGTGCCACTACTAAAAAAGAGAATAACTACAATTACACTAATAATGGCTCTATGTTGCCAGTATCCAACATTCCCTGGCCTATGCCACCCACATTTTGGGACACTGGGGGGAGGGGAGAGGGCACTGCCTCCATGCTTAATAGTGCCTTGCAAATAATAGGCAATGATATTTAATCACTGATTTCATGGGATCCAATTTATTTTAGAATGTTATTATTGTTGAATCTTTTCAATCATATTCAACTCTCTGGAACCCCATTTGGGGTTTTCTTAGCAAAGATAAGTTGCCATTTCCTTCTCCAGCTCATTTTTTGCAGATGAGGAAACTGAGAAAAGCAGCATTAAGTGATTTGCCCATGGCCACACAAATGTAAGGACAGATTTGAACTCTGGAAGGTGAGTCTTCCTGAATCCAGACCTGGTACTCTATTGTGCCAACTAGCTGCCCCTTATTTTAGGATATAAATTTGTATATATCTGACACATCTATACCACAAAACTACATGTACACATTCCTTAACCCTGAGCATCTTTATATTCAACCATTCTCTACTTAAGAGTCAAAAATTGAAGAGAAGATTTAGATAGTCAAGCATGTTTTGAATTTTCTCTTAAGCATCAACTTTCAGAGAAATTTTATCAAGTTCTTTGCTTCTCTCCCTTGAAAACATCTCAAGGAATACCTCCTACACGAGGCAGATTTTGCCTAGAAACAAGTATACTGCCCTTCTTCACTATCCACTGGTACATTTTATATATATCATAAAAGCATGTGTGCCTTAGCAGCCAAGAAGTATAGAATCCTAGAAGGAAAACTTGACTATGTAAGTCATAACCTCACTAATAAAATGGAGATATTCCCTCTTCTCAAAACCTCACAAGTAAGGACCAAAAGAGACAATAGATGCAAAACTACTTTGAAAACTATCTTTCCCTACTAAGCCTCTAAGTTCACTAATGAAAAGGCCCATGCCATGTTCCCATATTTTGTACCCATGAATTTATTGCACAGCATTAACCATACTACTTGGTACCTTGATGATTCTAATTCCTATCTAATCATGACTTGGGGAAGTTTTTGACCCAGATGTCACTAACTATGCGACTTTATTTCTTATTCCTCCACCTCAGTTTGTTAATCTGAAAAAATGGAGATACAAACTATAAGGCAGGCGGATGTAATGGATATAAGGTTGGACCTAGACCAAGAAGACAGTTTCAAATTCCACCTTATAGAAATATTAGTCTTATGACTCTAGGCAAGTGAATGTCTCTTAGGCTTAGTTACTGCATATGGAAAATAAGGAAAACATCCATAGCTCTTAGCTTAGATTCTTTGTAAGGGTTAAATGAGATGATATAAATAAAAGGCTTTCAAAATATAAAATACTATATAAATGTCAGCTACTAATACTAATTATCTCATAGTTTTTAATAATAGCTATCATTTATATATACTTCCAAGTTTTGTAAACACTTTACATATTTTAATTCTTTTTATGACTTTTGTAAGGACTAAGTGAAAAAACAGAATAAAAATACTATGAAAAATTAATGCATATATATATTTCCATGCATTCCTGATCTCATTACTGAGTGCTGCCCTCCATCATTACTGATTAGACCACTGTCATAACCTCTCATTTTATGCAACTTTTGGCTATTTTTCTAACAATTCTCCTACAAAGAATGTACCTAGCATTGTAGAGGTCTTTCTTTGGATTTTAAAAATATTTTGTGTAGCGTATGATCCTGAACTTACTACCCTTTACTGCTCTTCTGCCTTCAAACCAATACTTAGTATTGACTCTAAGAAGGTAAGGGTTATTAAAAAATAAAGATACAGATACATTTTGTTGGGTACCACAATACAGAATAAAAATATTTCCATTGAATTTACATGAAAATACAAAAGATTTGAGATTTTATTAGTGGTAGGCAACTCCATTAACTAACATGGATCACAATCTGCCTATGATGGAACAGATAAATCCTAGGGCACATGTTAGATTTGCCTAGGGTCACACAGCTAATGTCAAAGATGGATATGAACAAAAATCCAACTCCAGATTTGGAATTCTATTCAATAAATGACATTGATTTCACATTCATATTAATAAAACTTCCTCCACCTACTTCCTACTTGTATACATTAAGGATTTTAGATATTACCTCTAGGCAATACTGACCAAGATACTTGTCTTCATGTTAATGTTAACAGTCTTCAGAGTATAAGTTTATAAAATAAAACAAAAAGTATCTAACCCAGGTTCCTTTCCTCACTCAGGAAATCATCTTGCCCATAAGCCTTAAAAGACAAAGAAGACTTAGCTTTTTTCCCCCTTAATCAAAATTTAGCAGACTACCCACCAAAGTCTTCCTCAGCAATTTTTAACTTATTTCTGTGGCAACACATTCAAGCAAAATCCTTTTATACTCTTAACATGGCTAAACTGCAAATAATTTTAGTGGCTAAAGTGAAAACTTAGCATTTGGTGATATGAATGAGTAACTAAAAGTAACTACTTTGGGATTAATCTGAGAAGCTAGATTCTTGAGAAAAGAAGACGTGCCAACACAATTTACTCACTTTGCAATCTTCTCCTTGAGTACTTTCCAGTCCCAAAGGTCTGTAGGGGTGACATTCCACATATCATACTGAAGAATCTGAAGAGAAATCAACCCAAATTTATGACAAGCCACTTAAAACTAGTTCAAAATTATGTTAAAACAAAAAGTTCCTCAGAGTTATACACAGAAAAAGAATCTGCAATTGTCCTAACAAGTCTTCCTCATTGCCAAATATTGATTATGTCCAAGCCAGAAAGGTTGGAATAAGATTCTACTCTCCTTTCACTTTTACTGATCCTTCTCTATAGAAGTCAATTTAAACTGACCATTTAAAAAACACCTAAATCAGTATGATGACCAAATTTAAAACCACAAGTCAGAGCTAGCCACCAGGAGAATTATCTATATTTGGCATTCAAAACCTCTTCTATAAAAGGCATGTAAATTATGAATGAAGTATATAAATTCCTAAGAGATAAGAAATGTTATGTGATCTGGACACTGCTCTATACAATCCCCTAGTCCATGTCTGTTTAAAAGGTATTAAAACCCAGTAATGCTAACCTAATACTCCTTCAGAATGGCTTAATGTGATCCATTTATAATTAGCATGTCCTGTTTCCACTAAGAAAACAGATTTTCTTGGCATCTGCAGGTGTTTTATACATACATATATATATATATATATATATATATATATATATATATATATATATACATATACATAAGAATGAGAGACATGGTTAGAAAGCAGTTCAAAAGAAAAAGAACAGTTTAGGGAGATTGTAAACTTAATATGAATCAGCAACATTGGTCAAAAAATCCAGAGCAATCTTAGACTGAAGTAAAAAAGTATAATGTCCACAACAAAGGAGGTCATAAACCTACTATACTCTACTCTGATTAAGATATACTCTGTAGCAATGTTGAGTTCTAAGAACCACACTTTAAATGGGAGAAATGACCAACACATCCAAGAGGAATGACAAGGATCAGTAATAATTTTACAAACTGAGAACATTTCTACCAAAGGTAGATTAAAAAGACACAAAGCAAGTTTGCAATAAAAAAATTTTTTAAGCCCTCACCTTCTGTCTTGGAGTCAATACTGTGTATTGACTCCCAAGGCAGAAGAGTGGTAAGGGTAGGCAATGGGGGTCAAGTGACTTGTCCAGGGTCACACAGCTGGGAAATGTCTGAGGCCAGATTTGAACCTAGGACCTCCTGTCTCTAGGCCTGGCTCTCAATCCACTGAGCTACCCAGCTGCCCCCAATAAATATTTTTTTTAAATAAAGGTATGTTCCCCAAAATCTTCAAAAAAGGATTCCAAATACAGGAAGTCATATCATATTGTACAGATAGAAAGGTATTTTAAAAGTCATCTTAAAATTCAACCTTTAAGAGAAACCAAGACTCAGAAAGAATCTCAAAATCATGTGATACAAGGATTAGTTGAAAAAACAGAAACACTCATCCTGGAATAAAACAGAAGGGACACAGGATCACTGTTTTATATTATTTAAATGGCTCTCAAGGATTAAACTTGTTTTCTTTAGCCCTACAAAACAGAACTAGGACCAACTGACTGAAGTTTCAGAAAGGCATAGTAGCCAGTGGAGGTTAAAATATTTAGAGCTGTTAAAATAGAATAGGTTGCCTAGGATGACACAGAATAATTCTCCAATATTGGAAGTCTTCAAATAAAATCCAAATTCAGTTCACTAAGAATGTTACAGAAGAGACTGACATTTTAGATAAAAGTTGGATTATATGACCTTTAAGGTTCTTTCCAAATATAAGATTCAATTAATTGAACTATACTAGTTATTTATGTGGGAAGGAACCACATTTCCATTAATATGAATAACTGTAATAGTCACTTCAAATAATTTTCAATATTGCAGAAATGAAATATTCCAAAGTATAAACAGAGTTTAGATAAATTCTCTCTGTTCCAGAAGGCACAAGTGCACAGCAGCAAATATGTTTTATCCATTTACTTACTCCTTTGCTGACAGGTGAGCCTTCATATGTTTCATATGGGCCATACTCTTTGGCCAACTCACAGCTAGCTTCCAAAGCTCCATAATAAATAGTTTCAAAGATCTGTTTATTCAGCAACTGAGCCTCTGGACTCTCAAAAGGATATCTCATCAGGATAAATGCATCAGCCAGACCCTGCACTCCAATTCCAATGGGGCGATGGCGTTTATTTGATAAACTTGCCTTGTCATTCATAAAAAAGAAAAGGAAAAATATGACTATTCAAATAACAACACATTTCCATGGTGCTTTATAGTTTACAAAATCCATTCCTCACATTCACCCTGCAAGATAGTAGTTAGTACCAAAATCATTACCCCCCATTTTACAAAAGAATAAACTAAGGCATGGAGAGATTAACCAATTTGCCCACAATCAGAAATTATCAGCCAGGAACACATCTCCTAATTCTAAGTCCAATGCTTTACTATTGCATGCTGCCTCTGACACATACTGTTCCTATATGCTAAAATCTTTCAGAAATGTGTGTTAAATGCACTTTCTTCACATTACAAAAGAACAGAAATCTTAAAGAGGCTGGTCAGTTAGCTATTCCTAGTCTTAATCACTCATATAATATTGTCCTTTTACATCAGGAACTGAAAAAAATTAAGAGTCAATTAATAACCTTTCCCAGGCAATACATGCCGCCCCCCCCCACAATGTCTTTTGGACAGTGACTGGCCACAATCTACACAGTCCATTGTTTTTCTTATAAAGCATGAAGTTAATTTCACAATTTAGTAACAGTGAAATAAAGAGCAAAGAAAACTGATAAGTCAAAAGAATATTTTTTTTCTCAAAATAGTACTGTTGATAGCAACAGGACACCAAAATAACAACCAAGAAAATTCTCCTACCAGTTGATGGGGGCAAGCTATATTACACAAATTAGTTTATCAAATGTACATGTAACAAGCTATAAGGACTCTAATCTAATAACTATTTGCTCACAGAGACAAAAATTTCTTTGTCACTGAATGCTAGCACTTACTAAAGTTAAATTATCATACCTCGGGAACTGGATAATAGTTGATGTCAATAATTTTATTTAAGTTGCGAACAATGACTTTGGTAACATCGGCCAGTTTCTTAAAGTCATATGTGTGCTCCAATGTGACAAACATATTCAGGGCCAAAGAAGCCAAGTTACAAACTGCAACCTAGAATAGAAAATGATTACAAGTTAGATACCACGGAGGGCAAATACACAACAGCTTCAATTTCCTCAGAACTGTCAACATATGTTCAAATCACAGGATTATAATCTGCCCTTCAACATCTCTGTTTTACCCCAGTACCACAGTAAATCCCCCCTTTTCTCCATTTGTGCCATTGTTCTATCATCTTTCAAATTCCAAGAAATTTAGAATCTGCCTTCTCCTTTATTTCTCACTAAGTACAATACGTCGGTATTTCACAAGTGGACAAATGCTAGCAAAATAATGAAACTTGGGAAAAGTCAGTGTTAGCAGGGTTAGAAAAAAAACAGAAATACACTGCTGGTGGCAGAAGTACTGGTCCAACCATTCTAAAGCAATTTGGAATAAAATGACTAAAATGTCCACCTTCTTTGACCCAAGGAGCCTAATGTTAGGCACACACCCCAAAGTGCACAAAGACAGAAAGTGTCCTATATGCACAGAAATAGTCATAGCACCACGGCTAACTGTATGGCTTATTAGTATATAAAAGCAATGAAGTACCATGAAGAATGATGACCATGAGGAATTCAAGAATAACAAAGGGAGACATGTATATAACACCACCAAGTAGTGTCAACAGAACCAAGAAAACTAAATTTGGTTCTAGAAAAGAGCTACATCACTTCCTTCTTTACAGATATGGGGAATTATAGGCGTGGAATACTGCAGACTATCATTCCCAATTATATGATGTTTACTTTTGCTGACAATTTTTTCCCTTCTCTTTTTAATCCTTTGTTATAAAGGGATAGCTTCCCAGGGAAGGATCAAAGACATATTTGGAAATAAAGGTGATGTTAGAAAGAAAAAAAAATTTAGAAGTGGATATTTGTAGCAGCTTCCTTGCTGGTTGGTCTCTCAATAAGAATCAACTTCTATACTACTTCCTTTTGATGGCACTCAAATTTAATATTCTTAAATGCTAAGTTATGGGCGTCAGCCCCTTCCATACCTCATCAGGCCTCATTTTATCCCCTCCCCTTTTTCTCCCTTTAATAGTCAAGGTTTCATCAAGCAAGCTTATTTAATGTCCCCAGTTCGCAACTCCCTCCCTCCAATCTAAAACTTCATGAGCTTTTCTCCCTCTATAAATAAAACGATGCTAGAAATCAAATAATCCAGTAAAACTTGTTTTACAGAAAAAGAAACCGCTGTCCCAAAAACAGTCCCTTCCCAAGTTGCATTGTTTTGCCTTCCCCAATTTACTATGAACAACCCAGGTTGGTGCTTTAACTGACAACCTTGTCCTTGCCCCTCTTCTGCCATGAAGTCTTCCTTTACATAAAGGCTCACAAGGCTGATGTGTGTTGCCCAGCAGTCTATGTACACAGAAAGACCTAAAGATCACCAAGTTATGGAAAAGCCATGCCTCATATTTTTTTAATGTTTCAGTGCCTACACCAGTGCTCTGCCACTTAAGAGAAAATGCTGAACACTCTCTTCCCATCCTGCAGGAGAAGACCAAGACTAGCAAAAGATTCTTTCTCTATAAACTGGAGGTATTTATGCTCTTCCACTCACCTCATCCTTACTAGTGTACTCTACTATCTCTGTGCACAAATTACTGCATTTGATGGTCCCAAGGTTCTGCTGATTGCTTTTCCGATTACAGCTGTCTTTGTAGAGCATGTAAGGGGTCCCTGTCTCCGTCTGAGACTCAATGATGGCATACCAGAGCTGCTGGGCTTTCACAACTTTACGGACACGACCTTGCTTCTCATAACTGAAAGGCAAAGCCAAGGTGTTACCCTTAGTGTTTTAAAATTTAATTATTCAAGGTAATCTATATCAACTTAGAGGAAAGACAATTTTAAATAATCCATTCTGTAATAGGTGTCTACTTGAAAAAACTGTGAAGACAGACTTATAAGAACAGAAGGAACTAATTCACAAAGTTGTCAAACTACACAATAAAGTAAAAACAGTTTCTACTTTATTATGTGACCTTTACTTGGCAATATCCCCTCTTTCTTAATCTCTCTCTACTACTATCCAGCAGAGATACTTCCATTTCCTTCTTCTTTTTTTTTGTGATGTAGAACTGTGAAAACTTCCTCTGCCGAAGCAAATTAGCAAGTCATCTATAACTTAAAAATCTTTAAAGAGTTCCCTGGCACCATGAGAATTTAAGTGACTTCCCGCTCACTGCCACAAAGCTAATGTATATTAGAGGCAGAATATAAACTTCTTGACTCCAAGAGTAACAATCTTTCTAATATTCCATACTGACTCTTCCCTTCCCATAGTATACAGAGTCAGTTTCTAAAAATGACTAAGAGAAATTAGGTAAAATATTGGTGGTAAGTACTAGGTAACACAGAAAGTATGGAGGTCAAGTAAAAAAGAAAAAAGCAAAAGAAAATTCCCATTTAAAAACCTAGGTTCTCTTCCTGCTCACATCTGTTTGGTACTGGTCAGTAATCTCTTTCTTTAATGTTAATCACTCTTGACATAGGAACACTAACAGAACACAACAGCCAGCATACAGAGTTAATATATTCAAATTGTCTAATACAATTAAAATAAATCTACTCCTACAATCAACATTTCAAATGTAGGCTTGATCTCTGAGCATTCTCCATTGGAAATATGAGACATTTTCCAGAATTCGTTACCTAACAGAACCTTATCTTTAATTTTAAAATAAAAAATAAAGCATTTCATAGAAGTTTCAAGGACACAAAGAAAGGGATGGGGGTACCCAAGACAAAGACTGAATGTCTATTTACAACTTGGCCTATATAATAAACATTCATCTAACTATTCAACCAATAGTCACTACTGTTAAAAAAAAAAGTACACAGTCTAGAAGGGAAATAGGATAAAAACACAGCAGGAAAAATACAGTTTTACTTCATAATTACTATATCAGAGAAATACAAAATAAAGTACTATTTCATCATTTCTAAGAAATAAATTTCAAGGTAATTAAGTAATTAATTATATGTGTTCCCTGACATGTTATAGAAATTGGACATTCCAGGACAAGATTATCAATAACATTTATCATTCTCCTACTATTTACAAGACACTGTGCTAGGGGAAAAGACATGGTTTTCCTTTTTATCATACCTTTCATATAACTTCTCAAATTCTTCTCCCCAAACATCATCCAGACCAGGACACTCATTAGGACACATCAAGGACCAGTCCTACAATAGAGAAGAAAAATATCTGTAAGGGAACCTTTGTCTCCTACTTGATCTCACAAGTCCTAATGCATGGGATGAGAATTCCTTTCATTTTTTGTCCTATAAATGGGCTGCAGCAATAATTCTTTATCACAAACTTAAATCTATACTATATAGTTCCTTCTTTCAGTCCTTTTTATTTATGTCAAATATCATTCCATTTTAGGTGATAAACATCTAAAAGCCTGCATATCTTCTAACTTGTTTTGTTCAAATATTCTACATGGAGGCGAGCATTTAATAAGTACTACCTACAACAACAGAAAAGAGAAATTCACTAAATCATATAATTCAATTAACATATTTGTTACCATGTCCTCACCTGATTGTTCTCCACACGTTTCATAAAGAGATCTGGGATCCAGAGAGCAAAGAAAAGGTCCCTAGCTCGCTGCTCCTCCTTTCCAGTGTTCTTCTTCAAATCAAGGAATTCAAAGATGTCTAAGTGCCATGGTTCCAAGTAGATAGCAAATGCCCCAGGCCTCTAAAAAGTAAATAGCTAATGTTTTAAGAAACAGTCTAATAAACTAAAGATAATAATCTCTTTAAAATGTAGATTTTTTTTATTTCCCAAAGAATCTGTGCATTCATCACTTCTCATTTGTTCCTCACTACATTATTATGAGATAGGCAAAGTAGGGACTTCCCTACTTTTGACAGATGAAGAAAACTGTAGCATGCAACAGTGGTCAAGTGACTTGCTCTTGTATAGGGCAGCCAAATTTTAATAACACATAAGACCAGGCATGTAATTATCAACCAGATGCTTTAAATTTATACCTAGATAAATAAAAGAGAACAAGATACAATTCTAAGTCTTTGAAATGGAGTCAGCGATAGAATCTAGATAACTCCTAGACCACTTTCCCCCCACCATTCAGTGGTGTCAAATGAATATGCAAAGTTCAGAAAATGGATTTATTTCTGACTATAAATGTTGTTCCCTTTAGAAAAAGAGAGACTAAAACAGGAAGCAACCTGTGACACTGAAGTCTTTATGAATTAAAAAAAGCAAATCAGAAGAGAATTATCTCATTACTAAATAATATAGCAAAAGTGATTATTACATAAAACACTCATAAGGGCAAGTGTGGGTCAGGAGACCAAATCTGAATATGCACATAAATATTAACTTTATATTAACTCGCTCATTCAAATTCTCTATATCTCGGTTTCTCCCTCCATAAAATGACAATGATTTTTTAATTTTATAAAAAACTTAGCACTTGAGAAGACATAAAGAATATCAGCTATTATTTTTAAAAGCTCTTTGGGTTTTTACAAATAAGAAACTGCCCACAAGTGAGTCACCTCAAGGCAAGCAGATGCTGATCTTTCATTTTGATTCTCACACTACAAAGAAAGTAGGATACCTTGTTACCGCCTTGATCCACATAGCGGGCTGTATTGTTATACACTCGAAGCATTGGAACCAGGCCATTAGAATTACCATTTGTCTGAAAGAAGAAACAAAAATGCTCAGCTCAGTCGTCAGTGGGGTGGAGGAAAAAACAAGATGGCCAAACAAAACAAATGACCCCATCAACAGCCAACAAAGTCCCAGTTCTGAGTAATGTATAGTTTCTTCCACCTCTTGACACTTCCCTGAAAACAAGTTGCTCAGAATAAGGAAAACAAGGAAAGGTCGACTATGACACTGACACCTTTTTTATAGTGCAACATTTCACTTTTATATCAAAAGAATTCCTAAACCAAATATGGTTAATATTCATTCTATATGTAAAGATCTTGCTATAAAAGTGGCTTAAAGGAGAATCTTGGCTATGAGATATGGTAGGAAAAGCAGCATGCTAAAGAAACATGGGGCACAGTTATAATTTTCTTATTCAAAATATAAAATACCATCGTGCTCAAAAAATAACTAAGCAAATTCTAGGTTCTGCTACTCACAAGCTATTGTCTTGGGCAAGTCACTTCTTATCTATGGACTTCAGTTTTCTCATTTATAAAATTAGAGGGCTAAAAACAGATCACTTCTAAAGGTTCTTCCCTTCCAGCTCCAAAACCTTATGACTCTGTGAATAAACTGGTTCTAAGAGAATAAGACAAATCAGAGAACCTTTCGTTGAGTCTGAGGATTAGAGAGAGCCTCACAAATTAACCTTCTGGTCACGCTGTCACAAGGCAATGATGAAAACAGTTCAAAAACACTGAAAACATAAACAGCTCAACTCATGCATGATGTAAAATCATCATACGGTACATCTCTTCCCAAAGCACAGTGCAATGGTCTCCTCAGAATTAATAAAATAAAATGTATTCTAGATTATCTTTGACTCTAAGGTCAGTTAAGAAAAATGTTTCCCACCCCATTACTGTCATTTAGCCTATCCATGTGTAAAACTTGGTCCTCTGCAGGCTGGGGGTTCAACAGAGGAAGAAAGTAACAAGCATTTATTAAATTCTTATTATTTGCCAAGCACTGCGCTAAGCACTTTCTTTTACAAATATTATCTCACTTGACCCTTACACTAACTCTAAGAGGTGTATGCTACTATTCCACTCATTTTACAGATGAGGAAACTGAGGCAAAAAGCAGTGAAGTGAGTTTGTCCAGGGTCATACGGTAAGTGTTTGGGACCACATTTGAACTCAGGTCTTTCTGACTTGAGGCCCATCCACTGGCCACCACCAGCTGGTGAAGAGTTTACTGATAATGAAAAAGAAACATCCTTTCTCACAGGTTAGAGCTAAGCACATCTCTCTTTACAGTTCCCAGAACTAAGGTTTCAAACTAAGGTGTAAGTTGGCATTGGTTTCAATTAAATCAGCATTTTAAAAAAGTTTTTTATCAAACATTGGTACTGAACGTGTAGAAAATTTCATGAAGAATGTCTCAACTTTGCTGAGAATCAGTCTAGTAATGGTAACTCACTTCACCCAAATTTCATTCTAAAATGTATTATAAGATGTCAAAGCTAGAAAGGGAGGGAAGGGGAAGGCAATAAGCATTTGTAGAAAGCCTACCATGTGCCAGGCACTATGTTAAGTATTTTTACAAATATCTTATTTCATCCTCACAACAACCCTGCAAGACAGGTGATGCTACTATCCCCATTTCACAGTTAAGAAAAGTGAAGCAAAGAGAGGTTAAGTGACAGAGGCTGGATTTGAACTCAGGCCTTCCTGGCTCCAGGTCCTGCACTCTATCCACTGTGCCATTAGCAGTCTCTAAGAACCATTTAAGTCATCTATTCCAATCCTCTCATTTTACAGAGGAAGAAAATATAAGGCCTAAAGAAAAATAAATGGTTCAAAGCTACACAAGTAGTCAGTTGGGACTAAACTCGGGTCTCTTAATTCCTGGCCAAGTGCCTTACTATTTCAGATTTATACTACACCCCCTGGATTTCACTAAATTATGCTTTTCTTCAACTCAAATCTTAACTAAACTTACCCCAGCAATGTAACTTCCAGTAGCTCTGATACAACTCACAGCAACTCCAATTCCACCAGCCGACTTGGAAATCAATGCACATTGCTTCAGTGTATCATAAATGCCTTCAATACTGTCATCTTTCATACTCAGGAGGAAGCAACTACAAGAAAGCAAACATGCAAATTAAATATTACTGAGATAAGACAAAACAGAATGATAAAATGCACTCAAAAAATAGAATTTGTATTCTAAAGAAACCATAACCTTTATTGAGTTTAAGAGTAGGAACTATAAAGAAAAATTTTAAACTTCCAGATTGATTTGATTCACCCTAAGCCCTAGATTTACTAGAATGACAAAGCCTGACAAATCTAGAAATTGTCTTCTGACACTTTTGTCATCCCCAAATAATACTTCCAACTTCCTCTCCAACCGGGTACCAACTCCTACTCATTAGTTGACAAAAAGACCCACCAAATTGTCAATTTAATATCAACTCACACATCTAAGGTATTAAGGTGAAATGTAAGATTAAAAATTAATTATCCAATCACTGCAAGTATTATATTTTATAATATTTATTAATAATCACTTGAAGTAGAGGAAAGTAATAGCCTAAGTAAAGAGCATGTTCCTGGCCTGCAAAAGCGGGAGAAGAGAGAGCCAGGGGTGGACTTACAGAAACTTTTATCTACCAAATGTAAGGACATAACGTGAGGACAAAAGAAGAATGCTGGGAAATGTATTTCAAGGGTACAAAATTCTAATTACACAATACCAAGCACTTTCCTAACAATCTGGCCTAGTAAGTAGTAGAACTGTTATCACCATAATTTTACAGATAAAGAAACTGAAAGTCAAAAGAGACTAAAGCATGTCCCCCATCACCTAGGTGTTCAGGGTTCCTGGCTCCAAGTCCAGTGCCCTTTGTATTATACAATATTGCTTCCACAGCCAACCCATGTCTATATAATATCCCTAAATTAATATTTCTAAAATATGTTTTCACCATGCTCTCTTGTCTGTGCAAGCAAGCAAAAGCTCCCTATTGCTTCTACACAAGTTCTTAGTCTGGTTTTCAAGACCTCCTTAAATCTAAACACCTACTCTCTACCTCACTTCATTCCAACTATTCCCTATTGGATCCTCTGTAATACATCAGGGCCAGGATTCTGACTCTCCTGAATATACTATGATCACTCACACCTCAGAGCTTGCTTATACTCTGTGTCCTTCTCCCATATCCTTTTCTCTTTTCCTCTATTGACCAAAGCCTTACATATGCTTCAAAGTAAACATTAAGTCCAGCTCTATGAAACCTTCTCATATCTCAAAATACTTAGAGAGTCGATAACCCTCAGTTTAGGATCTATTCTATCTTTTTGTGTCCTAAGTTGGACCATTTCAACTAAATCATAAAGCTATTTAAGAGGACAGTTATCCTTTGGCATTTATAAAGTAATAGATCCCACTTGTTTCCGTCCTCTCCCTCTATGTCTGTGTGTGTGTGTGTGTGTGTGTGTGTGTGTGTGTGTGTGTATGTGTGTGTGTGTCTGTCTCTGTCTCTCTCCTTTACTTTCTGTCTTAGTTAAAACTAAGACAGAAAGGCAAGGGCTAGGTAGATGGAGTTCAGTCGCATGCCCAGGGTTACCCAGCTAGGAAGTGCCTGAGGCTATATTTGAACCCAGGTCCTCCTGACTCCAGGCCTGGCACTCTATCCACTGTGCCACCTAGCTCATAATATCTCTTTTCCATAGCATCTAGTACCCCATTTTCTGCTTCCCTTCTTATGTTATGGAAGTAGTTAATGGGAAAATCCTTGATTTGATTTTGTTAATGTGAAAGAATTCCCTATGTGGTAACTCTGACAACAAAGACCTGTCTATAACTATCAAGTCTAGAGAGCTCCCTGAAGCAAAGTGAGGATAAGTGTCAGAGACAGGATTTGAACTCAGGTGCTCCTGACTCCTAGCCATCTATCTCACAATTAGTCCCCAACCCCTACCACAAAAGCCACAGAAGCCTGAAGTAAGGCAAAGTAGCTTGACTTTCTTTTCTCCTTCGACTTCCTTTATGCCTCTAGGGCATATTAGATGATGGACATGCAAGATCATACTAATTTGGCTTGTTTGCAATACCAAGTACCTGCCCCACTTTTTCAAAGGGTAATTAAAGAAAAACATTAAGGGAAGCAACAATGTGATCCATGGTAGAGCAGACACACATCTCTTGAAAAGGCATGAAGCACCCAACTTTTTGACCAAGAAATAAAAACATCAGGCCAAAAGTCACATCTTAATAGTGATATATTTTTCTGCAGCTAAGACAATTCCTTAGCCCTGAGGATCAGTCCCAATTCTTTTTGGGGGTTCCCAGAATCTTCAGGCCAATGCTACAAAAATGTTGCTAGCTAACTATTTATTGCTCATCTAAGAGTTCCTTTCAATACAAAGGCAGATATTGTCACAAATCCAGCATTTGGGGCATAGTTCTAAGATTTAAAGTAATCATAATGACTGTTTATATTCTGAAAAATACTATGAAGAACAACTGTTCCAGTTTGTTAGGCCAAGGTTTATCTCTCCAGGACAGAAGACTCTCAGAACATTAAGTCAACAGGGATACCTTGAAAGCTGGGGACGGTTGGTGCCTGCATTAAAAAGGGTGGGGGAGGCATGAGTAAACCATCTCTCCGAGAGAAGGTTATAGGTTTCAATAGCAGCATCAATGTCCTCTTTGTGAATCCCCACAGACACTCTCATTAGCATGTGCTGAGGTCGTTCAGCCACTAAAGGTAAGAAAAAGAAACAATTCTTACATGTTATAAGAGCTCACCAGAACAAATTTGGAACAGATGTTGAAATCAAAAAAGAAAAACCAAAATATAATTTAAAAAAACTTAAAAGAGAAAAGCTAAGGCAACTGTTTAAATGCATACCCTAAAGAATATTTAGCATTTAGATAGACCTTTTAAGCTGAAGAGCTCAAAGTTCAATATGCAACACCACAAAGATAAAACAAATCACTCAAGAATATGTTTAGTTCTTACCCTTTCCATTTATCTTCAACAAATAGGAACGTTCTAAGGTCTAAAAGAAAAGCCAAAGCACTCATTATAAGTCATTCAGATTACGATTTAACAAAGGCTTCACAGAATATCATAGCTGAAAGGGACCTAAGAGATCATCCAGACCAACATCATCATCTTAAGAGGAAACCAACCCTAGAGATGAAAAATGATCTCCCAAAGTCAGTGGCAAAGCCAGAAATAGAACTGAGGTCTCCTGGCTTCTGGTCTGACTCTTTCCCTTACACTATACTACACATAAAACCACTGTTTGTAAGGCAAGCTTCAACTCTTTTGCACTTCAACTATTAAAAAGAAAATAAAATTAAAGCGGCTTTTTCGCCACATTGTTCAGTTGTTTCAGTTTTGTCTAATTCTTGATGACTCCATTTGGGGTTTTCTTGGCAAAATTTGCCACTTCCTTCTCCAGTTCATTTTCCAATGAGTATACTGAGGCAAATAGGGTTAAGTGACTTACCCATGTTCACATAGCTAGTAAGTATCTGAGACTTGATTTGAACTCGGGAAGATAAATTTTCCTGACTCCAGGACCAACACTCAAACCAACGTGCTGCCCATTTCACAAAATAGTACATGGCAAAATAATAGGTGCTTTAAAAATGTTGAATGAAAAAAATGAGTAAAAAATCCCAGCTAGATGAAATTGGACCCCACCTCTTTATTGCTAATTCTTTAAATAACTTAGCCCCTTTTAAGAATTTCCCACTCCTAACTCCTACCAGAAAAAAATTTTTTTCAAAGCATTTCTTACCTTGAAGCCAAAGTAGTTATAAGAGAAATCTCGGTCATAAATAATGGCAGAGTTGAGACGCTGTTGGGAAAGAAGTTCAGAATTAAATTACCTGAATAAATTCAAGATTCTAAAACTTTCTCCCAATAGTAATTTTCAAAAAATCAGGCACTTTGTTTTATCCAACAAACAGGAAAAAAAAAAGAAAAACAATTTCTAATTAGGTATATTCCATTATTGTCTATAAACACAGATTTGTCTCAAAATCTACCCAGAAAGAGTGATTAAAATTTGGTAAAGCCTTGGACATGTATCAATATATACAAAAGTTTATTTCATTTTAGCATGCTGAAAAATATTATTTCTTAAAATTCAAAATAACTGTTTGAACCTAACTTCTCATTCTTCTACTTTTCCTATACCCTACAAAATAAGCATAGACGGCTGCCAATTTTGCACTAAAACTTTGTGGTCAAAACAACAGTTTGATCAAACTTCAATGTAGTACTGGATACGTGGCAAATAGTTGTAGATAAACTTCCCTAAAGGTAAAAATAATAAGATTCTTAGTATGTATCCAGTAATAACTCTTATCTGAAGTTAACAGTTTTATATAAGAGCCAATGGCTCTTAATTAGGCAGTCTAAATATCCATTACATAAAAGTAAAGTCTTTGAGGGACTTAGAGCTTAAAAGGACTCCCAGGAATAATCTAGTCCAACCTTCTCATTTTACAGATATATAAACTAAGCAAATATGTCCTGGTACATTTGTTTGTACACATTCCTTGATTAAAATTCACTCACTCTCCTTTCTCTGACATTCCCAATGCTTAAGGGATGCTTCTTCCCTAAAGCCTTATCTTACCCTCCATTTTTACTATTCTCTCCCTTCTCAATTTCCCTTGTAAATATTTTTCATGTAATTATGTATATGTTTGTGTGAATATGCCCCAAATCTTCTCATTTCCCAGGGCAATGTTAACCTTTAAGACTGGGATTCTCATCATTTACATTCTTAAAAACCCAATACCCAGCATAGTATCTTGCACATAGTAGACATTTAATAAATGCCTGTTAAGTTGAATTTAAGGGTAGTACAGAAAAGCTACCAAGACCCATACAAACTTTCCCCTTCCCAGGGCCTCAAATTTACTTATGGAAGGGAACTGGAATACAGAAAAGCAACTGGACAGGATAATGGAGAAGACATTAAAATTTCAACTGAGAGTAATATAAAAAACAAAGAATAGGATAATCGGGTCTCTTAATTCCATCAGTAAAACAGACAATATGCAAATATGACCTTTCCCTGCCCCCTAATACTAATATAACATTTTTAAATGCCCCCTAATACTCATATAACATTTTGAAACATGTTGAATGCTATTAATAATATAATCTATTGTATTTACATCTAGCTGTAGAGGATAGGGTAAATAATAGCACCGTTAACATATATTCTCTTAAACTTTTTAAAAATGTAACATATCCCCCCTTTTTCATCCCATACATCAGTCACTGTTTGCCAGTAGGTGTTCAATATGCTCTCGGTAAACAAATAGGTGGGCAAGTCAATAACACCACCATACATAGACATTGTAAAAAAATTTTTCACATGAAAAGCATGAAACTTACATCTTTATTTGCTAAGACAATATCTAGGGTTGATTTTGCCACCATGGGAGAATGCTTGCCATTATAAGGATTTATGTAGTTATAAAGGTCTTCCATCACATCTAAAAAAAAAAAAGAAATAAAAAGAGTAATTTAACCTTGCAAGGAACAATTTAAGAACTCCACATATCTTCATTTTTTCCTCCTTATTTCCAAGGCCTCATAAATTTCTGGTCACTGCTTATTTTTTTTTTTTAAACCCTTGTACTTCAGTGTATTGTCTCATAGGTAAGGGTGGGCAATGGGGGTCAAGTGACTTGCCCAGGGTCACACAGCTGGGAAGTGGCTGAGGCTGGGTTTGAACCTAGGACCTCCTGTCTCTAGGCCTGACTCTCACTCCACTGAGCTACCCAGCTGCCCCACACTGCTTATTTTTTTAGCAGAACCTTGGCCTGATTTTCTCAGAAACAGATATACCAAATAATGCCACTCTTGAAATGTGAATTCTGATCCACAGAAAAGGAAAAGAGCATAACTCAAGGCCTAAACAATATCCTGGAAATTCAGGGCCTGCAGATCACTAAACTCACTTAATTTAACTTGTCTCATGCCTCAGTGAAATAGCTTTCCTTTGTTTCAGTTTCTTAATATTTTTAAATGACTGTGATAGAATGGAATGCTTATTAATGGTGATGGATAACAAAAGGAGGTGATGTATAGTTGTCAAATGCCATTTATTCCACCTTTTAGCCCCACAACCTATAACTGCTAACAGACTCAAGACACTTTGGGGTTTGAGTTTTTTCTTTTTGAGGAAGGGAAAAGGTCAAGAATTGAGAACTGGCAACAAGATAATAAGCTGTAGTATTTCAAAAACAGAAAGTAGTTTTTTACTCACAATCAGTTCTTACCAGTTCCCTTCCATTTTCAGAGAATGCTAAATTCTCTTAATTTTCCAACTCAGACTCACCACTGAACACTTTCTTTGTTTCTTTATGCAAATTAGAAACAGCAATCCTGGCTGCTAAGATGGCATAATCTGGGTGCTTGGTGGTCAAGGTTGCAGCTGTTTCAGCAGCCAAGGTGTCTAATTCCACTGTGGTCACCCCACTGTATAATCCTTGGATAACTTTCATGGTGATTTGGGCCTAGAGAAACAAAATCACAGGTTCTCTATCTTTTATTAGAATAAGACAAAAGCTATTGAGAATAAAAATGTAGTAGGTCATATTTGCATAGCATTTTTTTTTTGTGAACAGAGCACTTTATTGACAGTATCATCTCAATTAATCTCACAACAAACCTGTAAAATATGTGATGAAAGTACCACCTTTGGTACTTCAAAAAAGGCATGTTTGGTTTCTGAGCTGAGAGATAAAATCTTAATCATGTGATAACTATCATCTACTCTCCTTTATGCCTTTGAATAGGCTTGTCCGGGAGTCTGAAATGCACTTCCTCCTCACCTCAATGTCACAGAATCCCTGGTTCCCTGAAAAAACTCATCTAATGTACCACTTTCTCCTGAAGGCTTTTCCTTATTTCTATAGTTGTTAATGCTCTCCCTTCTCAAATTATCCATATATTCCTGTCTGTTTATATGCTGTAACCACTACATCCCTCCCTCCTACTCAGGGGAATGTAAGCTCCTTGAGCATGGGTATTGGTTTATTTTATTTTGACTTTGTGTTCCTCAATGCTTATTAGCACAGTGCCTTGTACATTATCAGATGTTTAATAAATTTATATTGGATTGGATGCATATTATGAGAATCCTTGAGATGCTTTAATCACTAGGCTGATCACAAGCAGAGAAATCTCACAGCAACTTTTAAAGACCATCCAAATCCTAAAAGAGATATAATCTAAATTAGCGAAGGGAGTAACTATACTAATGAAATCACAGATCCAAGAAGTATGGAGAAAGGACCAAAAACCTGCCATGCTATCAGGAGAATTCTTCATTGCCTAGGAGTGAACCTGGGAGTATACACCAGACAAATATGCTTCATCCAGAATACCCAGGGAAGCAAATCCCAGATCAGCTGGAGGATGGTTTTCTCTGGAGACCCCAAGGGACTAGATGCTCTGGGTCAAAACAGAATCATGAAAGAATAAGGTAGGACCAGGAAACTATAGCTAAAAATAGTGTGGAAAACTTGGATCTAGTAGAAAGAGTGCTAGATTGGGAACTAGGAGATATGAGTTAGAATATTGAATCCTATGGGTACTAGCTATGTTAGGCAAATCATTTATCCACAGAAACTCAATTCTATAATTACAGAATAACACTTGTACTAGCTACTTCACAGCACTATTGTGAAGCACTCTATAAACATCATAGAACTATGGATAACAGAATTTCTAGATTGCCAAACCTAGAGACCAGAAGCCCTAGGTTCAAATCTGGCCTCAGACACTTCCTAACTGTGACCCTAGACAAGTCACTGAACCTCATTGCCTAGCCCTTACCACTCATAAGTAGTTCTGATCAGAAAGACCAATGTCTTAATCTTGTGTATTATTTTTTAAATTTCTATATTATCTTTTCCTAACAAATTAACCATAAAGACACAACCCTTATAGCTTGACATATGATATACAGGGTAAGGTGGAAATAGGTGCCATAATCAGTATTATAGAGTTATGTGGTAATGATAGAAGGAGGGCAGGTAATTCAAGATCACAGAAGATAGATTTTTGAATCCAAAGTACCAAATAGAACTAGAGATTAAGAAAGTCAGGAGGCTCCCTGCCTAAAGTTAGTGTTCAATAATCAGTGCAGGTTTAGAAAAATAATGGAAATTCTAGAGTCAGAAAAAAAAACTCCCTGGTCCTTTGTTTCAGACAATAAACTCAGGTTTTATATTCAAAAAGTCACTAGAAAAATACAACCAAAGAGAATAAAAGATTCTAATTCAGGAAGAAACTGAAAATATATTTACTTACAGGATCAACAAATTCCATATTGAGTCCATAGCAGAGCTTCTGAATTCTAGAGGTAATCTTGTCAAACATGACCCGTTCCTGGCGGCCATCTAAAGAATTAAAATATACAATTCATGTTAACATTTTCAATAATTTTCAAAAATTAAAATATGCTAATTTTTCAATCATATGTATAAAATGCTTTTTTGCAAAATAAACAATGAGATTCAGTGATCCTAGTTCCTTAGGTCACCATCATGTCCAATTCAACTAAGAATTCTGTCTTCAAAAGGGCTAAGAAGTTTGTACAAGACTGTAATCATCTTCCTAACATCAAATGCCAAGGTTGGGGGCATACTTCAAATATCCCTAGCTTCCCTTTCCATCATGTATCTATTATGCACATATTTATTTAACCCTTTGTGAACCTCTATTTTCAAAATTGGTTCCATTTACTAAAGTAGTTTCATGTGTTCACCAATTCAATGAAAAGGGGGCAGCCAGATAGCACAATGGATAAAGTAACAGGTCTGGAGTTGGGAGAATCTGGGTTCAAATCCAGTTTTAAACATTTCCTAGCTATATGACCCTGGACAAGCCTAGCCCCTGCCACTCTTCTGCCATAAAATTGATACTAAGACAGAAGATAAGTGTTTAAAAGACCGTACAGATTTTTAAAAAAGTAGTATTTTCATTTAATTGTTCTAAAGCTGCCTTCAAGCTTCAGAGGATGCTTCCTTAGTGCGGATATTCTTTTTTGAAAGAGAAATCTGTGATTATATTAGTCAATCTAACAAGATCAAAATCAACAATCATTTATTAAACACCTTCAATGGACAAACCACTGGCCTAGAAGCCGAGAAAAAGATTTGAGTTTGAATAAAACAAAGCCTTTGCCCTCAAGAAACAGACTAGTAGGGGTGATGATCACAAAAATATATTCATTCAAATTCTACTTTCTCCTGGAAAGGTTCTCTGATCTCCCCCAAGTTGGAATGGTAAAAAAAAAAAAAAGTACAAAGAAAGTGGTACATGAGATCAAAGGAAGGAAAGGTAATCTTACTAAGTGTAAACCTTAAAGGATGGGTAGGAATTCAATAAGACAGAAAGGAAAAGAGGGGCATTCAGTAGTCAGTCAACAAATGCTTACTATTTGCTAGGTACTGTGCTTCTATGCCCTCAGAGCTTCCAGATATAAAGAACAGTATAAAATAAGGCACAGAAATAAGAAGGTATGGGTGATATCTAGGAGACAAGAAGTAGTCCAGTTTGGGTGGCACTGACTCCAAATGTAAAGGGTCTTTCCACTGAAACAAGATGCCTGTGAGGTTTATCCAAGTATAGGGAAGGTTTTCACTTTTTGTTTTCCTAAGATTTCTTTACTCATCTGTTCTCTTCCATTCCAACTGTCATCCCTTAATCCAAGCCCTATATATAGCTGATATTCATTGTCCTTATCTAAAAAAAATGTTGAAAGTTCCCAAGCAGCCCTCTCAACAAAGTATATATTACTCACTTAATCCACTGTCAAGAAATGTATTGTAACTTTGATAATAAAATACAAATGATGATATGATGCAGGACTAGAGCTCAGAAAAGAGATAAAGACTGGATATGCATATTTGCAAGTGAGAGATGACAGATGAAATATGGAGATGATTTAGATCGCCAAAGGAAAGAATGCAAACAGTTATGGCCATTGTATCCTACACAAACTGAAACTGATAAGCCACAAAGGACATGCTAGAATAGTCCATTTTAAGGAAGAGTCAAATGTGTGTAAAGGATAAATTCTATGTATCTTCACATACTATCTCATTAGCATGAAGATCATGAGGACTTCAAATACAGATATCCAAGGACAACCTGAGAGAGAAATGGAAAGGGAGGCACTTTGGAAGACAAGCCATGTTAGCACATGCTATGTGGTTAGCCACTTTCCCACACACACACAATTTTTTTTTTAACCTCACTCATCCTTTCCCTTCCATTCTAAATGCCATTCCCTAATTCAAGCCATACTCAGTTCACTCCCTGTCTAGACTACAAGTCTTCCCACTTCTAGTCTCTCTGAACTCCTATCTACACTCCCACACCTGAAATTAATTTTCCCTATTTAAGAAAATTTGTTGATAGTTTTCAAGCAGCAAAATGTACTTTTATAATGATAATACCAATAGCATGATACTAACATTGACACCTACTTTAAATATTTCCTTCTTCATATTACTCAAAAACCTACTGTCATTATGTCATCTACTATATCTGATCTAAACATGACCTTCTGTTCTAGTAATACCGATCTTCTTAATATTCGCACCCAGAGCATATTCACTGCCACCTGTGCTCACACTGTATATATGCTCACACTGTATCTCAGCCTGTAATGCACAGCCCATTTAACAGCCTTTCCTCAATCCTTATCATCCTTAACCTCTGCAGTATTTGAAACTGTTAATCACCTTCTTTTGGATACGATTCTCTATAGGTTTTTGTGACATCAGACTTTCCTGATTCTCCTCTCATTTGTCTAACCATTCCTCAGTCTCCTTTGCCGAATCACTTATATCATGTACTGTCTAACCATTTCCCATCTCCTTGTCAACAGTCTGTCTTGGGCCCCTTTCTCTTCTCTCTCTATACTATTTCGTCAACTCTTATGAATTCAATTATCATCTCTTATGAAGAGAATTCTCATATCTATATATGAGCCCTAGTCTCTCTGTTGAGCTAATCATCCACCCCAAATGCCTTTTGGTCATCTCAAACTGGATGTCCCATAAACATCTCAAACTCCTTCCTCCCACGAGAATCTCCCCCCTCTTTCCAACCTTTCTATTACTACTGAAGGCACAACCAGGCTCACTCCCTAAATGTCACCCTCAATTCCTTTCTCTCAATCACGTCATAACCAATCCATTGCCAAAGTTCTTCCTTTATGACATCCTCTATATATTCCCTTCTTTCTACTCACATAAATACCACCTTGGTGCTGGTCCACATCATCTCTACCTGGACTATTACAATGTTCTGAATCCTGCCTCATGTCTCTCCCCACTCCAGCCCAACCTCTACTCAGCTGCCAAAGTGATCTTAAGTACAAGTCTGATCATGTCAGCCCCTACTCAGTGAGCTCCAGTGGCTTCCAATCACCTCCAGGATCAAATAGAAAGTCTACTTTTTTCCATTTAATGCTCTGCACAACCTGGCCTAACCTTCAATACCATTCAAGTCCTCCCTCTTCCATGACACTTTATCTGGCCATATCAATCCTTGCCTGAATCATCCAACACTCAATTTACACACTGTCTTGTGGATCTGTGCCTTCTTCCAGTGTTCACCTGGTTCCTCCAACTAGAAAAAAGCCTTATAATCTTTTCCTAGTTCTCCCATAAGTTTTGGCAAGTAGGCAGGATCAACAGGTCAGGCTTTGACTAGATGATCTCTAAGGTCCTTTAAATTTTCTGAGCACTTCCTTACTGAAATGAAAATGTTTACTGAGAAAAATTATCCTGAATCTTCCCTTCTAGTAAGCATCTTTCTCTGTAGAGATGTTATTGGTTCCCTTTCCATTCTTCCTGAAGCACCCACAACCCACTTGACCTTCTGAAAGACCAATCAGTCAATAAACATGTATTAGTACCAGGCACGGTACTAAACATTGGGAAGACAGGAAGAGCAGAAGATAGTCTCTATCCTTAAGGAGCTTACAGTCCAATGAATAAGATTGAGAAAATATAGAAGACAGATAGCCACTTCTTCACAGTCAATCCAGAAACCAGGGAGAGATCAACCAGATCGTAAGATGCTTGAAGCAAGATCCATATTCTATCTTTGTAGTCCACTCAAGTACAGGACCTTTCACTTATTAAGTACTTAATAGTCACAGAAGGACTCTCAAGAAGCCATATTGTTCAATCCATATCTAAACATTATAATCAAAGTGGTCTTCTTTTGCCTTGAGTGAAGGGAACCTTCTACCTCCTGAGGCAACCTATTCTTTTTGCCTAACAATTATTGGAAACTTTTTCTTTATATTTGCTTCTCCTTGTCACTACTTCATTTTACAAATGGTGAAACATAGATCCAGAAAGGTAAAGTAATTTTTATACATTCATGCAGATTCCTATTCTGCCAGACACTACAACTTAAGTCCTTCACACTCCAAACCCACTCACCTCACTGAGGGAAAGTAGAAGTAAAATGGAGGTCAAAGGATCTAAGACCAACAAGGTTGTTGAAGTCACAGTGTAGTGTTGACAGGAGTTTACTGGAGACAACATGGAGATGACAGCAAGAATGCTGGCTCTGGAATTAGAGAACCTGGGTTCAAAACCCTCTTCTGATGTCCTGCCCTATCTAGATCTATGATCTTAAGAATGAAGCTGATCAGGTGATTAGGGAAATTTCAAGGAATAAATATCTTCTTTTTGTGGCTAACAACACTCTCAACCCATGATGTGACTAGCTGGATGGTTTTCACCAACAGATTCCCACACTAGTAAGCACTGTGAAGGCAGGAGTAACCCACAAACACAATTTTTTTTCCTGTATTCCCAGGTCAGGCCTGATATCCAACAGGAGCTTAATGAATATTTGCTAATTATTTGACAGTCCCTGCACAGCAAATGCAGCAGGGCACATGGTCTCTTAAGAAGCATTTGTGGAGCTGAATTGATGATTAATAAAGATGGGTTGCCAGGAGCCTGGAAAGAAGTGAATCAGATTTGAAAGTCATTAAATGCCTCCTGTGTGCCAGGTTAAGTCCTGGGGACACAAAAGCCAGTGCCTGCCCTCGAAGAAATCACAGTCTAAAGAGGAAAGTGATTTGAAAATATATACCCAGTATATACGAATTGCAGATGAGACAAACTGGAGCTAAGCAATGCAGTGAAGGGAAATGGGCGAAGGGGTGGAGAGGGGCAGAGGGAAAGAAGGAGAAGGGAAAGGAGAAAGGAGTAGGAGGGAGGGGGATGACTGGAGGCTGGCAGATGCCCCGGGGGGAGAATG
Source organism: Gracilinanus agilis (assembly GCF_016433145.1). NCBI lineage: Eukaryota > Metazoa > Chordata > Mammalia > Didelphimorphia > Didelphidae > Gracilinanus > Gracilinanus agilis. The sequence goes on from NC_058132.1 coordinate 91,247,478, forward strand.
GGGACCCACCTAAGGCAAGAGATAAGCAAAGGGGCCTGCTCCCCTCCCCCGCCGGGCTCGGGCTCCGCGCGGGAAATGCTGAGGGGCAGGGCAGGAGTAACGGCCGCTCCCGCCAGCGGGTCCAAACTTTCAAGAATCCACCCCTTCTCACCACTCGACATACTGGGATCCCCCTGAAGATCCCCCCTACCCCATCCCCCAAACCTCACCTCGTTTAATGACATGCATCCCGGCAGCGGCTGGGGCCCGGTAGTGGTTTCGGGCGGGAATCTTGAGCTGTGGAGTCCAAGGCCGGAACACGGAGCTGGGGCCAAGTTGGGGAGCAGCTAGACTCCAGGACCGGGGTCGGGGCGGGAGTTCAGGGCTGGGGCAGCTGTAAGCTCAGAGGCGCTACAGAAGCAGCTGAGACAGCCGCCAGACAAGGGATCCGAATCCTCTTCCCGCTCCCGCCAACCCGGACGCACAATAGCGCGCGTCCGAACCACCTCCCCCTCGTGACGTCATCCGCAGACGCCGCCACTCCAGGATCGGGGTGCCCTGAGCAAGCGCTTGGCCCTCCTGCTCTTCGCCCCGCGCAGAAAGCGCGCCTGGTTCCTGACGCTCCTCCCAGCTGCCTTCTCAGCCATGTTGAGTATGGGCAAAATCCCATCCCAAAATTCCCTGGAAAGGCCCCCACCCCTGAGCCGCGCAGCGTCGCGCAGGCGCTCTTTGCTTCGCCTTGTCATCTTGATACTGGTGTTCTCCCACCCTTGGTGGTCTCCAGTTTATTATCCTGTATATGTGTGTGTTCGTATATATGAACATATATGCACACATAAGCATATATAATTGTGTGCGTGTGTATTTAAATATGTGTACATATTGAGCAGCTAGGTGGTGTAGTGGATCTCTAGAGCTCCAGGCCCGGGGTCCGGAAGACTCCTCTGCCTGAGTTCAAATCTGGCCTGGGACCTGTCACCCTGGGCGAGTCATTTCACCCTGTTTGCCTCAGCTTCCTCATCTGTAAAGTGAACTGGAGAAGGAAATGGCAAACCACTACAGGATTTTTGCCAAGAAAACCCCAAATGAAGTCACAAAGAATCAGACACAATTGAAAACAACTAAACAATAGCAAGTTATTTAGAATAAGATTTTCCTTACACTATTGCTTCTTGGATTTTGTTATTATAAAGAAATACAATTTATTTTTGAGGATTTATTTTGTAACTTTCAGCTTTGCTAAAGCTATTAATTGTCTCAATTAGTATCTTTGCTGATTCCCTAGGATTTTCCAAGTATAATATCATATCATCAGCAAACAGGGATAGTTTTCTCTCCTATTTACCCATCTCTATCTTGCCTTAGTACTGTCGTTAGCATTTCCAGAACTACAATATATCAAGTAATGGTGGAAAGAGTGGGCATTCTTACTGCCTCATTCCTTTGAGAAAGGTTTTAATGTATCCCCATTGCATATCAAGCTTGCTTCTGGTTTTAGACAGATGCTTTATATGGGTTGCTTATTTTTTTTAAGGCCCCCCTATGCTTATACTTTGTAGTTTTTGTTTTTGTTTCCGCATAAAAGAGTATTGTACTTTGTCAAAGACTTTTGTTTTTATTGAGATGATCATGTGGTCTTGGATGTTTGAGGTTTTAACATGATTAATTTTATGGATTATTTTTCTAATGTTGAATCATCCTTTAATCTCTAGTATTAATCTTATAACATAATGATTTTTGAGGTAAATCATTGTAGTCTGACAAGATTTTGTTTAAAATTTTTGAACTGAGGAGGCAGCTGTGTGGCTCAGTGGATTGAGAGCCAGGCCTAGAGACTGAAGATCCTAGATTGAAATCTGGCCTCAGACACTTCTAGCTGTGTGACCCCGAGCAAGTCACTTAACCCCCATTGCCTAGCCCTTACCACTCTTCTGCCTTGGAACCAATTACACAGTATTGATTCTAATGTGGATGGTAAGGGTTAAAAAAAAAATTTTTTTTTTAGTAGATATCCATTAATGATATTTGACTATAGTTTCCTATGTTTTATCTTTCTCTGCTTTATATATTAAGATTATATTTATCTCATAAAGAAATTCTGGTAGGATGCTTTTTCCATTTTTGAAAATAATTTGTGAAATATGGATATAAATTGTTCTTTAAAAGTTTTTTTCCTTAGTAGTTTCTTTATAGCTGTTTTATTTTCTGAGATTAAGCTATTTATTATTTCTATCTGGTCTTCATATAGTTGGCTTTTTTTGTATGTTTGAAGATATTTCTCTATTTCTTTTGGGTTTTCAATTTTTTAAAACATTTAACTATGTAGAAAATATTTCTGATTATTCTTTTTTCTTTTTTCTGGTTTTGTAATTATTTCAAGTTGCTCATTTGATATTTTATTGATTTGATTTCCTTCTCTCCTTTTAGCTAGATTAGCTAAAGGTTTATGAATTGTATTACTTTTTTTTAAAACCAGCTTTTATTTTTATTATTTCTGTGGGGTTTTTTTCTTTCAAATTTATTTCTCTTCTAATTTTTAATATCTCCCTTTTTATGTTTAAGTCTGTTTATTTCTAGGCTTTTTAATTTTAAAATGCATATTCAGTTCATTAATCCCCATCCCATCTTTTTCTATTTTGTTAGTAAAGATAATGTTTCTTCCCCTAAGAACTACTTTAGCAGGGGCAGCTGGGTAGTGGATTGAGAGCCAGGCCTAGAGACTGAAGGTCCTAGGTTCAATTCTGACCTCAGACACTTCCCAGCTGTGTGACCCTGGGCAAGTCACTTGATCCCCCACTGCCTACCACTCTGCTGCCTTGGAGCCAATACACGGTATTGACTCCAAGATGGAAGGTAAGGGTTTTAAAAAAAAAAAAAAAAAAAAAGAACTACTTTAGCTGTAGCCCAGAAATTTTTTTTTTTAACCCTTAACTTCTGTGAATTGGCTCATAGGTGAAAGAGTGGTAAGGGTGGGCAATGGGGGTCAAGTGACTTGCCCAGGGTCATACAGCTGGGAAGTGTCTGAAGCCGGATTTGAACCTAGGACCTCCTGTCTCTAGGCCTGACTCAATCCACTGAACTACCCAGCTGCCCCTGTAGCCCAGAATTTTAGGTGTTTTGTTTCATCATTATAATTTTCTTTCAAATAATTATTGTTTCTATGATTTTTTTTCTTCAACCCATTCATTATTTGGGATTTCATTAAATCTCCATTTGAGGTTTTATCTTTTGTTTGTGGCCCTGAACCAATGTCTATTTCTATTGCATTGTGGTCCAAAAAGGATGTATTATTAACTATTTCTGAATCTACGCCCAGTATGTGGAAAATTTCCATAGAAGTTTCATGTGAAATGAGAAATATGTATATTCTTTGCAGTCCCATTTAGAAGACACCATAAGTCTTTTAACTCTAGTTTCTCCAGCAGCTTTAGTTCCATATTTTCCCCTTTTATCTATTAGACTTAATCAAAACTGAGAGAGGGTTATTGAAGTCTCAGAGTTATTGAAGTCTCATGTAACATTGTGTTATTGTCTATGTCTTCTTGTTTTACCTTGTGTTAAAATTTTTATCTTGTCTGCTTCCCCTTGATAGGGATAGATAGTGATGGAGATGGGACTGTGTGTTTTTCCATCCCATGCTTTTTACCAGTTAGCAAATATTGCAAAATAGAATGCAGAAAAGTATGCCACCCTGTGTTTTCCCTGTGCCTTCCACCCATCCAGTAAGGACTTGCCTAACCTTCCAAGTCTGTAGAGGAGGGCACCTGAGCTATCTCTGTGGTTGACAGGTAATGTTAAACAGGACACAGGAGGGAACCTAACATGTGCACTTGGGTGGGTGGGTGGATGTCTTTGCAATTACTCCCCAAACCAACACTTTCCCCCTTTCTCTTTTTTGTTCCTAAAGTTTATGTTATGACATGTAGTTCCTTAAAACATACCTCCACCTTAAAGTGTACCCATTTCCTCAATGTCCATTTTCCAGGTCTTTAGCCTGAAACACCTGGAACACCTAGGGAAGGGACATTCTGAGAAAAGGCAGAATTTCCAAGAATAGAAAGTAGCAACCACCCAGACTCTCAATAAATCTATCAACTTTAATCTCTGCAATTGCTATTCTGTCACTGCAAGGGCAATTCCATTCCCTGGCTACTTCCATTGCCCTGGCCACACTATCATATCATGCCTTCAGATGAACAGAGTCTGAACGTCCAATTCTTTGGGCAAGAACCTACCTTTGTTTTCCCACAACACTCTGCACCCCTTTTTCTAATTGGTATAGTAAGTTTATAAGTAGCTGGTATAAAGTAGCAATAGAAGGAAGTGAGATTGAAAGGGGGAAACCTATAATTTGCATGTAAACTATCCCAAAGATCAAAGGAGCATACTTTACAATTTCTTTCATGCATTAATCAAAAATCACATCCTGGTAATATATGCTGAGTTAGTGGAAGCCATCTAGGCTTTGCTGTCAGAGCTTTTTGCTCTATAATATGTAAATCTCAGACAAGTTTCAGACATTTGCAATAAGACCAGGGGAACACCAAATGGTGCTGATAACCCTGATATGATGTGAATATGTTAACCTTAAAGTTTTCCTCACAACTTCTAAATGATTTGGATATATTAATAAACAGGTGGCATAGATAAGTTAGTCTGTTCCCCATAAAACCCTTTAAAAATGAGATCTCAAATCCTGTCCCCCAAACTCTTTCAAAAGTCTTAAGTATTCATGCTGCTTCAGTGCTCCAAACTCCAAACCTCAGATACAAAAGTGACTCATTCCTTCTCTATCCTCTTCCTCACACTGCCTGCCTTCCTTCACCATCCTAAACTCTGTCCTTATACTATCTGCCCCTGGAATCTAGAGACCCAAAACTTGTGGCCTGATGAACCCCAAGTTTTAGGACTAGCTTGTAAGTTGGAGACCCCAAAGCTTAGACTTGTTCCCTGTTGTGAGAATCCACCTTGAAGGGAATTTCAGGCTAGCAGTTTCAGACTGAATAATGGACCCTACGGTAAAGACCCTTTTGTCTTAGGTAGTCTTCCCCACTGTATCAGAGACCCTTTCCCAGGAAGACACACTTGGACAGGGACCATCCTTATAGTATCCATTCTAAGTAATCCCTTCCCTTAGACCCTGGCCTCTGGCTATGATTCCTTTCCCAAGCTCAATTGTATCCTGTCATTATAGTAATGCCTATGATCTTCTCAAATACTATATAGGTTCCCCAATTTCTTTTGTTCCGTGGAGTCATCATCTATCACAGTGGCACTCCCAGGGGCCAGGGCCCAGAACATCCTGAGTTCAATCCTCAGACTCTTGTAGGCCTGTAGTGCGCAGCTCTGTGTAGGGGCCTACTCAGCCCTGTGACCCCTGTCCTCAATTAAAGAGTGGCTTTTCTGACTATTTAATAGTTCTGTGTTTTTTTCAGAGTAAACACCCCTGTACTACTTTTTGTTATGTCTCTGTACTTTCTGTATCATTTGCCCCTATAACTTCTGTCCCTTATTAAAGCATAATTGTGGCTTGTAGAATTGTTTTTTTATTCAATTTGTCAATCTTTTCATTATATTAAATTGTTAAATCTTTTCACATTTAAAATTATGAGAGGGTTATATTTTCCTCCACTTCCCTTTTTTTCTTTCAGGACATGATACTTTCTCTTCTGCTTAGACATTTTTTTAAAAAAAATATAGGTCAACTATATTTATACACTATAAAAAAAAACGAACTCCCCTTCTACTTTGATATAATCAGTGCTAATTTCTTTACCTATATTGTTCTAGTCTTTTCAGATTGTTTTATTTCATTGCCATTTAGAAAAAAATAGCAAGATTCTGCCAAGTTCTCCAATTTATAAGTGGAGAAGTGCTTGAAGGTAATCTAATTCAACAATTCCCCCCCCCCCTTTTTTTTTAACAGAGAGGAAAACTGGAGGCCAGGGAAGAAAAGATTTTTCAAAGATCATAATACTGTTAGTAAGAAGCAATTGGGATTCAAATTCATGTATTCCTAATCTAGTGTTTTCCATTACACCACCTTACTCTAAAACATTGACTCTGAGTAATAATTCAGATTTATATATGTAACACCCTGTTACAATAATTAGCTTGGTTTATGGCTCAGAGTAACAATAATTCCTATGGTGACTCTGGGCAAGTAATTTAACCATGTTTGCCTCAGTTCTTCATCTATAGAACAGCTAGGCAGTGTACTCAATAGAATGCCAGGCCTGGAGTTAGGAAGGCTCATGTCTGAGAGTTCAAATCAAGCCTCAAACACTAGTTATGTGATCTTGGGCAAGTCACTTAATCCTGTTGGCCTCAGTTCCCTATTTGTAAAATGAGCTGGAGAAGGAAATGGCAAACCACTCCATGATCTTTGCCAAAAAAAAAAAAAAAAAGACAACAAATAGGGTCATGAAGAATCAAAGATGAGTAAAAAGACCATACAACAACAACAAAAAGCACTGAATATAGTTTTCTCCTTTTAAACTTTAAGTAGTTTATGTTAAGCAAGAAATTATTAATCACAATTACTCTGAGCCCCCAGTTAGGAAAATTCTTCTCATTTAGGCAGAGCCTGGGTTCTCTGCCTACCTTTAGATTTATATCTGTCTCTAGTTAATCCCTGGCCTTTTTTGTGGTTGAAGCAAAATTCAATTTACTGAAAATAAAATAGAACATGCCATAATATCTGTGGATAGACAAGCCCTAGGATGAGAAGTTGGGGAAAGGGCTGTTCTTTTTGCAAGATTTCCTTCATTCAGGATCTTTCAGGATGTTTCAACAAGCCAAGACTTTCCTTGTAGCAGTCCTACTTTACTCCTTAGAGGTATGCTGAAAGGTCATGCAGACTTTTTGAATTCAGACCCTCTGTATCTCTGTATCACTGTTTTGAGAGATTTCTTTTATGCTAATTCTTAAGTGTGACCAAATCTCTCATGCAACTTCTTGATTGTTTCAGGGATTCAAACACTGTTTACATTAAATTTTTCTTGACCCATTCAATCAAGAAGTGTTCTTACTAATAAAGTACACCTTTTATAACTTTTTTTTTTTTTTAAAACCCTTACCTTCCCTCTTGGAATCAATCAGAAGAGTGGTAAGGGCTAGGCAATGAGGGTTAAGTGACTTGCCCAGGGTTACACAGCTGGGAAGTGTCTGAGGCCAGAAAGACAATAACTTTTTAAGTCACTAAGATAATCAATGGAGCCTTACCTTTACAGATGTGGAGTTTGTTTGCGGAGGTTGGGGGCAGGGTAGAACAAAGGTTGCCGGTTTTGCCCAGCCTCCTTTAATTTTGCTTTTGAGATGATTTGTATGGATTCAGCTTAGTGATTTGAATGAAACATGATAGAGTTTGAAAGGAGAATTCCTTACCACAGTTCTACCCAGTTCCTTAGGGGTATTATTAAGGAATTTTCTGATTGTAACTCAGATATTTAAACCAGGATATTGGAGTTTATGACATCTTAAAAATATTTTCATAACTAAAAAATTCAATATAATTGGTTTACTTGGTAAACCTCTATTTTATACATTTAGAAACATTATTCTGAAATGGGATCCAGACACTAAAATTTCTTCACCAGAATGTCAAAGGGGTTCATGACACTAAAAAAGTTAAGAATTCCTGATTTAAACCGAGATAACCTAAGTAAGAGGGTTAAGAATGGCCGGGCTAGATATTTAATCACAAAAGAGCTAGGGAGGCAATGTGCCAAAAAGACCTGATACCTCACTAAAAGCTATAGCCATAGTTACAGTTCAGCAAAGATGACAGTAGATGGCAACAGGATTTATCAGCAAAAGGAAACAGAGACAGACCAGTGATGCAGGTTAAATTAGCCAAGGGCCCCAGTGAAGAAAACAAAGAAGCTTGCAACTCAAGGACATTTATCTGAGCACATTAGCCTACCTGATGTCAGAAGCCCAAGAGGCGCCAGTTGGAGATGCTTTGAAAACCTGAGTTGCCCTGGTTACTCCATTGGATGATGTGGTAACCTGTGGGAGAGTGTTTTCTGTGTGCCTAGGGGAACCTTGTAGCTTATTTGATCATGACTTTAAATGATCCTTGGATTGGCTGGTAAGGGTTACCGAGTTCTAGTTTTGAGTAGTTGCTGTCTCATATAGTGCTTTGAACCTGGAGAGATGGGGTGCTTGAGGTGGTCTTTCTTTAAGTGAGCTTAGATGCTGTTAGCATTTTTAAATTTTTCTGCCTTTGGAATCTATCTATAGATCCTTCATGGAAATAGAGGTCAAAGGAATCTTTTCAGCAATCTGACTTGTTAAAGCCCTTATATAAGAGCTACTGAAACCCCAAATATTTTGCCACATCTGGCAGAGCCCAATTTGTCAATGCTTTCTACAGTATCCTTTCTTTCATTTGATAGACCATCTTTGGGGCTATGCTGACCCTGCTTCTGGTTCTTATGGTTTCCTATGTGTCCCCTCAGGGAATGTGTAGGGATTTGAGAGGTATTGTGGGGCAGTGCAAAGAGCACTTAATTTGGACTTGGATTTCTGTGTAGCCCTGACCAGTTCTTCACTTACAAAATGCAGATAGCATTTATACTATCTAACAGTTATTAAAGTGCTTTGTAAATATTATTTGGAAAAGTTATTACTAATAAATAACTCTGCATGGTTTGTCTGATGTCTGTCATATATTTTAAATACCCTTATTCCTTTTGATAACTCCTGCCCAAAGTCTCACATTTCAGGACCCTCATTCTCCCAATGACAACATTCCTATTTATTTAGGAGTTGGCTCTAGGATCCTTTGATTTTTTAAAATCACCCTTATTTCCACTGACATATGCCCTTCCATCTTGGACCTTTTTTTTTATAGAACTTTGCAAGCATCAAAAGCAACTTCCTATGCACACCATTTTGGATCTCTACTCCATACTCGATTCTCCTTTCAGGCTTTGGAATAGGGTGGTGGTGACTGTTGTCCTTAATGCCCTTCATGTCTTGGCTCCCCTTACTGGTTTCCACATGTTCTTCTTGGAAATGGGGAGAAACAGAATATAACCACAGAGACTTCTCATTCTTGTCTCCAGATCTAGCCACAGACAATTTCCACGACCCAGGAAGCAGGTAGGCAGAGTAATGGGAGCCAAAACCAAGAAGATAAAATCTCCTACATGCTTTATTAGACTTGTCTTATGAAATAACAGAAAAATCCATTGGGATAGGGATGAGGGTTAGGGGGGCCAGCCCACTGTGGCCTGCAGCACCCAGCTGCCCTGCCCCCATGGCCCTGGGATGGGGGTCTCTAGAGAAAGAGGCAAAACTGGGAGCTATTATTCACAGCCCCTCCAGAGAGCTGGGGGAGGGGGTGCTACCTGAAGTAGGAAGTGGGACACACACAGGGTGTTTCTATTCCCTTCCTTTATTCTTATAAGCTGCCTCCTCCCCCAGGCCTGGCTGGGGTTAGAGTGGGAGACAGACCTTAGACTGCACAGTAGGATTGGGCCCAGAGCCTAGAGAGTCTAGGGGAGCCCAAGGACCATGCACTGGAGAAGTGGAGAAGAGGGGATGGCTGCAGGCACTTTGGAAATTCAGGAATTTGAAAAAAATTTTTTTTGGTTCAAAAGCAACAGCATCTTTGCCCAGAGTCCCTCCCAACCCTATCCCCTGCCCCCATAGTCCTGTTACAGGCTATACCCATATGTGAGTCCCTGCCAGCCCCTATCTTAGACTAGGTCCCCAGCACAAAGGGGATCAAGAATACTAGAAGGATGCTTAGGGATCACTGAGACTCCAACCTTGGTACCTGGACTAGACTAAATATCTGAGGTTGAGGGGAGGAGAGGAAGAGGAATATGAGTACCCTCTCTTCCCCTACCCTACAGAACAGGCAGAATAGGAAGCAGTCATTAGGCCATTGGGGAGTGTGGCCTAGAGTGCTGGCCCTGGGAGGGGGAACACCATGGCTGCCCACCCCTAAAATAGCTCCTGATCTAGCCCCAAAGACCTGATCTCTAGGGCTAGGTCTACTTCATTGCTGTCCTACCCATCCCCACCCCCAAGCCCCCAAAGCCAGACTAAGACTAGGGCCAGGGTTGGCCCCAGGCTCTCTTTCCCAAAAGAAACAAAATCAAAGCCCCCCCCAACCACAGAGCTCTGGCCTCATTCCTGCCCTGCCCTGCCCTGCCTGCTCTATCCAGCATTGCTGAGGTCAGTGGAACCTTGGGCCTTGGATCAGGCATCTTTTTCCCTCACCCTAGTTGCTAGGGGCTTGGTGGCAATGGGGAGAACAAGGAGCAAAGGGGGAGACCAAGACAGACTTCTAAAAGCCCAATAAACAGGGAGACCAGAACTGAGGATCTCCTGCAAAGGTGAGTGGGCTGGGCTGAGATGGTGGTTGCAGGGGTAAATCATGCACTGTGAAGCAGGGATGAAGATGCTAGAGCAGGAAGAGCTTATGGAGGTCCAAACAGGGCAGGTGGTGGTCAGTAAATAAATAAGGTGGAAGGGCCCCTCTTTCATAGGGGGAAGGGAGGGGTACAGAGAGAATGAGCCAGGTATTAATAGTACCCCAGGTCCTCAAGACCCCCACCTTCCCCAGTCCAGGCCATGGGTGGGTCCCTTGAAGGAGAGGGAGGGTAGAGGTTTCTTCCCACCAAAGCCAGCCCTGGTCCAGCTACTTCTTGGGCTTTTTGAAGATTTTGAGTGGGAACTTCTTCTTGCCCTGGCCTGAGTCTGTCTCTTCACCTGTGGAGCCACTGTCCTCCTCACCAGCATGCTTCTTGCCTGCCAGTTGGGGGATACGCGTGTTGCGGCCATGGTGAGCCCGGCTATCTCCCACAGGTGATGGTGTGTCTGGCTCAGGGGAGCTGGGACTGTGAGAACGTGAGGAATCTGAATGTAGGGGCCCTACTCCCCCCAGCCCTATAGGGCCCAGCTCCCCAACACTATAGGCCTTTTCTAGACCATGATTCTGCAGGTACAGTGCTTTCTTGACCAGGGCGGGACTCTCAGGCAGCTTCTCTGCTAGAGTTCCCCCCAGGGCTGCCTCTGCCAGTCGATGGCTGCCATTGGAGGTTGGGGCATACAGGGCTTCATCCATGGCTCGGGTCAGCTGTTGGGGCTTGGCAGCCAGCTGGGTGAATCGAGGGCGGTCACTCGTGTGGAGGGAGGACTCCGAATCGGAATGGGTCAAGTCCCTGCTCAAGACAAGAGGGGATCAAGGCAGGATGGAGAATGGGGAGAAAAGAGGGACAGAAGATGGGAGGAGGAGAAAATAAAGGTAGAAGATAGTAGAACAAAGGAATCCAAGAGTAGAGAGAGGAAGAAAATAAAAGTGAGAACAAAGGGGGAAAGGTGGAGGGAAACAGTGAGACAAGGACAGGGAGACATATTAATATCACTGAAAGCCCTTTTTATTCCTCAGATCCTCCCTTTGCAACATTTCTGGGCCCCAGGGTAGTACCAGCCATGTACATTCCTCTTTCCCTTTTGGGGGTTGAGGGGAGGAATAGTCAATGAGATGACAGCTCTTTCTTCCCCCCTCCCTTCTGACATCACCTAGGAAACCCTTCAAACCCACAGACACCTGTCCATAATAACCTGAAGTTATCCCAGGAGGCTCACAGGTTTAGAAACCCTTTTCCTTGAATCTGCTCTGACATCCCAGAATGCTCTCTTGCGCGCTCTCTCTCTCTCTCTCTCTCTCTCTCTCTCTCTCTCTCTCTCTCTCTCTCTCTCACACACACACACACTCTCTCTCTCTTCTCTATGTGTCTCTGTCTGTCTGTCTGTCTC
>NC_058132.1:91259437-91300524 GCF_016433145.1 Gracilinanus agilis
CTCTCTCTCTCTCTCTCTCTCTCTCTCTCTCTCTCTCTCACACACACACACACACACACACTCTCTCACTCTCTCTCTCTCTCTCTCTCTCTCTCTCTCTCTCTCTCTCTCTCTCTCACTCTCTCTCTCTCTCTCACACACACACATATCCTAAGGAGAAGTAAAAAGTGGGTTCTGGGTCCTAAGCTCCGATTATCATGTCCCACCACATAAAACCCTCTCCCTGGCTTGTGTACTTCACCCTGTCCCATCCCTTCACCCAGATCCTAAGATTGCCCACAGAACCCCAATCATCACAGCACATGCAGTAAGGCCCAGCTAGAGCTGGGGTGGGAGGGGAGCAAAAGAAGAGGAAGAGTTAGAGCAACCTTGCCCCTGGCCCAAGATTTCCACAGACTGGTGGTGGTCAGACACTTGGAGATAGAGGAAGAATAACACAATTTCTGAGGGAATAGAATTATTCTGCTTGGCCCAAGAGGGCAGAACCAAGAAAAATGGACAAGAATTAGAAGGAAGCAAAGTTAAGACTGAGGCAAGGAAAAACTTTCCAATAGCCATCAGAAAAATGAGCTGCCTCAGGGGGTAGCCATTTCCCATTCCTTGGAGATCTTCAAACAAAAGCCAGCTGGGAAAGGTGTAGAGGAGATTATCAGCCCAGTTTGGGTAGGGTGGGCTAGCCTTACAACTGAGATTCCATGTTGATGGGATAATGGAATCAAATGGAGAAAAATGCTGAGTGACTTTATTGGGGAGGTGCCATCTTCTGTTCATTCTCATTTTCTTTTTTGTTTCCCTACATTTCATCCCTCTGTGACCTGTGTCACCTGCCACATAGCTAAGGAGAATATCAATAGTGGAGAGCTCATATGGGAAGAAGGGACTAAACAAGGGGGGAGACAGCAGCTTTCAGAGTAACCCACGATAGACAATACTTTGCAGTCTCTTATTCTTTAAGTAGAATGTATAGGAAAAGGAATAGTGGTTTGGGGTCATGAAGCTTGGGTCCTAGTCACTCCTATCTCAGTGAACTTTGGCTTTTGATTTTGAAAAGATAAAATGTCCTGGGAAGAAGTAATGATTGTGTGATGCAATGGATGAGAAAGTATCTGTGAGCCAGGGGAAGGGGTTGCTTGGAAAGGTTGGGATACAGGCTTCCACACCAAATCACACTCAACATGCACAAGCTGGAGAAACCATCCCCAGCCTCTTGGATGGAGGTGGGCATGGAAGGCTGGAAGAAGCCTTGATGGGGCTAAGGCCAATAAGCCCTAGGCAGGCTTCACCAATCCCAGAGGCTCTTTCCAACCTTTAGGGGTAGGGGCACTCAAAGAGGAGAAGGGCAAAATGAAGGGTCCTGGAATCCCACTCTCAGCTTCCGGGACAGCAACTGGTTGAGCTGAGGCCCAGATGGAAGAGAGGGTGGGACAATTATGTCTCTCATTCAGGAGTAAGGGTGAAGGTAGTATTTGAAGAACAGAGTGTGGGGGCCAGAAGGGGGAACTGGAAGCAAATACAGCTGATCTGGAAGAAAGTTCAGAGGGGTCAAAGAGGGTGCCAGGCCCCTAAAGGAAGAAGAGAAAGTGGCAGGTTAGCCTATTGCTCAGGCAGGCCACATACCCAGCCAAGCCCCACCTCTATTCCCTGGCCTAGAGGCCGAGCCTGGACCTAGGCAGTCAAGGCTTGAGAAATTAGCTCCTTGTCAGGGAGAGGCTTAGAGAATCATTTGTGCTTGTGTGGGTCTGGGAGCAAAATCTGAGGAAAAAACAGACATGTATCGAAAGGCAGAGTCTCTGCTGGTGTCCCTGTGGCAGCAATTAAACCTCAACCTACTGGGATGAACTGGAGATGTTCTGCCAAGAGGCAGAGGGATAGATGATTGTATGATTGTTCAAGGTCAAGGTCCACCTCTACCAAGAAGCCTTCTCTGACTATTCCAGTTTTTTTCTGAATACCTATAATAGGGTCTTATACCTTCTGACCCTTGGGACACTGCTGTGCAAATTAAAAGTCTTACAGAGTTAGCTGGGGGCACCAAGAGGTTAAGTGACTTGTCCAGGCGCACACAGATGGTTTGTCAAGAGTCTTAGAGATTCTGAGGCCAGCTCTCTATCTGCTCTTATGTTCTTCAATAGTTATTTCTTAGGAAGGCACTCCAGTATAGAGAAAATAGTCCTGAGTCAGGAATTAGGAGACCCAGTTCAGGGGCACTTTAGCATTTACATTCTGTTTTAAGGCCCTTCCGGCTCTTCCACTGCCATCACTATGTGATGCAGTAACAGTCTATGATTCTGTTCCTGTGAGTCTTGTCTCCCCAAAGGCAAAATGGGGGCTCATCTTTCACTTTCCCTTCCCCCCAGCTCAAGGAGTCAAAGGCAGGGCACCAGGAAATACTTATAGGGGCCATTCTGCCCACAAATCAGCAGTTCAGTTGGTTTTAGTTCAACAATTCGAGGTCTGCTAAGTTAAATTGTTGAGCTGTGAAGGAAGCTCCCAGCTGAGGCTTCCTGGAATACCTAAAGGCTGTGTGACCCGCTTCCCAGTCCCATTTGTGGCATTACTAACCTTACTAGAGAGCCTGTTTGTCTTTAAAGATGATCCTCTGAAGCACGTTGCAAAAGAAAACCAAGTGGTAAATGGAGTTGGTGCCAAGGTCCATCTGTCTCTGTCCCCCAAGTCCCCTCCCTCTACTACCAGCATGCAAAGTCCAGAGCCCAGGCCACTTAAAGGGAGCCTGAAGGCTGATCATCCAGCAGGACATTCACAGAGCCATCCATCCCTTTCTCTGGTCTGAAACAGGGTTTGTCTCTTTTGTCAGTCACTGTCAAAGGAAAGTCAGGGCATTCCCTATGCAGAGATAGTCAATAAAGGGGTTGACATAGAGTATGAAGATGAGAATGTGGAGCTATGGGAAATGGTCCTCCCCAAACCCTAATCTTCCACTAAAAGATCTAGCTGGTATTTGAATGGTACCTGGTCCCTGTCCTTTCTACCATGGCTTCAAGGGTTTTGGCCTTTTAAAGCCTCTGGGGAAAGAGTCTAAGAGGAACCTAGAGCTGGCTAGGCTGAAGCAGAAATTCATTTCCTTTCATCTCAGGGTCACCCTTTGGGAATAACAAACAGAATAGAAAACATGGCCTAAAGATGAACACAGTGCTCTAAGTGCCTCTAGCAAAAGTCAAAGTAATTGTTGTACAAGGGCAGTCTAAGATTTGCTGGGGATCAGAGACTTCTTGCAACTGTAAGATAATCTTAGGAGGAATGGGAGGTCTTTAGCCCAATCCATCTACAATCTTCAAACATATTTCTGGGAATTAGCAGGTACATCAACTGAAAATAACAGTCCACTTAGCTAACCCATATGTGTGTGGCAGGTGTGGGTGGGTGTATGTGTGTCCCTCAATGAGGAATAAGAAAGTCAAGGGAACCCTGAACCAGGGCAGGGAGGGAGAAGGGAGGCCAAATTTTGACAGACATCAAGACATGAGGACCCAATCATGTTTAGAGTTCCTAAAAGGAGGATTCAATTTCAAGCTCAAAACTTGTCTAACCTCCAGAACTAGCTTCACATCTTTAGGGTCCTTCTACCTGGCTTAGAATGGCCCAGAACACCAAAGCATTCCTGTGGATATTAGTTAGGAAAATACCCAAGCCTTACTAAATTAAAGGCCTCCTTGGGCCAAGGCTTTTTCCCCAGAAAAGATGGAGGCCCTGCCAATACCTCCTAAAAGCAGCCTTCCTCCCAGAGAGGAAGCCAATGGGGTTCGGTTGGGTACAGATGGGAAGGAATAAGATTGAATTTCTTTTGCAATTTGCTTGTGGGAATTTTGTGAAACAACCTATGTGACTCTTAGGCAAATCCTTTCACCTTTCTGGGTCTTAATTTCCTCTTCTATAAAATTAAGATCCAAAACCGAGCCCTGTATTCTACTAAAACTATTTTAAGAACCCAATGAGAAAATGGATATGAAGGCACTTTGAAAAGTTAAAAGTGCCAGTTATGTAAAGGTAAGGGGAAAATGGTATTAATATTGGTTCCTAGGCAGGAAATCCAAAACGTAGAATTAGAAAAATAGAAGTTGAGAGGAAGTTAGGAGAGGCCTTCCTGCTGCCCTGTCATGGAACAGGGCCCAGTAGGAGGCCCAGCCTGGCTCCCTTGGGCTTTGGGAAGATTAAATTAGCAAAAAAAAAAGTGAAATTAAATCAAGTTTGAGGGAAATGAGGTACAAACAGCAGCTGGCAGGCACAGACAAAATGAGAAAGGAAGGGATCGAGGCAGGAGATGTATACCCCAAGCTGTCGGATCGATAGGACATCCCAGACTGGGCATCGGGAGGGGGCGGGTCAGGGTAGGGATCCATCTGGAGGAAGTAAGCAGTGCTGTGGTGATAATAGACAGGGTGGACATGAAAAGTAGGAGCAGAGGTGGAGGCAGTAGAGGAAGAGGAAGAGCAGGAGGAGGTGACGGCTGATGGAGGGCTGGTCCCGTGAACGTCGGAACTGAAAGACTGTCCAGAGGAGAGGCTGCGCATTCGCCGCAGAGACACACGGCCCGGTAGGTAATGGCTGCCCTCACTCTCTACCAACCTCTGCGATCCTAGGACGTGCTGTGGTTCCACCAGACGCTGCCGGACGCTGCTGTGCAGGCTAGGAGCTGCAATTAGAAAGATGTTCCAAGTGAGGCCCAGATGGGTAAAGCAGGCAGGCATCCCATTCACATAGGTCCTGCACCTGGTTCTCTTATCCCCCAAACTTGCATTGTGACCCTGCTCCTAACCTTTGATTCTCCCAGTCCTGAGAACAGGGCCCTCCCCTCCCCAGGAGCTGTGTGAGTAAAAGAGATGATGCCCATGAAGCAGTGGCGCTCCCAAGAGAAGGGTGCAGGGGAGATGTCAGATACACTCTGAAGGACGGGAGAAGAGACCTCAGTGAAGGGTTACTGTATCCAGGATCCAAGCAGTTAGGAGGACAAGGGGTAGGAGAGGGCAGGTGAGAGAGAGGCAAGGACCTGGAGGGTGAGAAGAACCAGCCCTTGGCTGGGACTTCCAAACTGCTAGAGAAGAGAGATTAAACTTAGGACCAATGGAGGAAGGTGGCCCAGGAACCCAAGCACAAAGAATAGCCCACACCCCTGGGAGACAAGCACCATCTATGGAACTTAGACACCTGCTTCCTACCCAGATAGGGCAGACTTTCCTGCTCTCTGTGGAATGGAAATAGCCCCAAACCACAGCAGGGGTCCATAAGGCCCATCATGGTCCCTTCTTTCGTTAGGGAATAGAAGGGCAGAAGCAGTATTTCTGGAGCTGCCCTCTAAAGGGCTAGTGGCAGTAGTCAAGAGAGGAAGAAAGGAAATAGAAGGTTAAGAAAACAGAGCAGAGGAATGTGGAAAAAGAAGAGAGTAAGTAAGGCAGGAAGGGAGGAAATAGAAAGACCCAGAGAAGCTATAGAAGAGAGAAGTGATGAGGGAGAGAAGAGAAGAAAGAGGATGGGGTAGTAGTTAGTAGTAGTTGCTGAAATTTGGATAGCACTTTAAAAATTTACAAAATGCTTTCCTAAGAATCCCCCTGGGAGGAAGGTATAGTAGATATTATTGACTCCATTTGACAGAAGAGGAAACTGAGGCTCAGAGAAGTGAGTTGGACAAAACTATTTGGCTAGTAAATGGTAGAGACATAACTGGAATCCATATTTCATGATTCCCAATCCAGGATTCTTTCCATTAAATGATGGACAGAGGGAGAGAGGTGAAGAGAGAGGGAGAGAGAAATGGAGGGGGAAGGAGAGACAGAAAGAGAGAGAGGCAATGAGAGAGTGAGAGAGAATGAAAGGGGGAGAGAGAATTAAGGGGAGGGAGAGAGGGACAGAGAGGGAAGTAGGGAGAGGAGGAGGAAGGGAAAGGCAATGAAAATGAGAGAAAGAGGGAGAGAGAGAAGGATGAATAGAGGGAGGGAGGAGAAAGAGAGTTGAAGAGAGAGGAGAGAGGGAGAGAAAGATGGAGGGAGAGAAAGAGAATGAGAGGAGAAAGAAAGAAAGAAAAAGAGGGGGAAAGAGATGGAGGGAGAGAGAAAGAGGAGAGGGAGAGGGAAGGAGGAAAGGAGGGAGGGAAAAAGACAAGTGAGAGAAAGAGAAAAGGGAAGAGACAGAAGAAAGAAGGACAAAGGAAAAAGAAGACAAGTGAAGGGGAGATGGGGCAGAGTAAGGGTGGGAACAATGGGGAGAACTGGGCAAAGAAAGGGAAGAGACAAAGGAGAGAAAGAAATAAAGGGAGAGAGAAAAGAGGGAAGGACATTTCTTCCTCTCCCTACCACAGCTCAAAGGCAATTATCAAAGGTATCTCTGTTAGGAATCAGTCTTCCCTTTCCCTATGAGATCCCCTGGGCTATAGAGTCTAGAGAGAGAATGCCAAACTTTGGGTACTGGGAGAGTCCTTCCTCTCTGATCACTGCAAATTCAAACCTGCCCCTCATCATACCCCTTTTGGGTGCCCCTGGGATGAGTGGGCTGATTCTTCTCCACCCACCCAAGCCTCTTCTAGAGGTTAGTAGGGAGGGGCTGTGCTGAGGGGCTGGGAGGTGTCAGTTGGCTGCCTCAGAAGCAGGAAGGGGCAGAAAAATGGTTTAGTCCCACTTGTGGGAAGAAAAGCAACCCCAAAGGAAGATCATCAAACCCGGGTATTTCCAGAGGGACTGATCATCCGAGCTGACAGACGCCGAGCACACAGAGCGATCACTGAACCTGCGCCCCATCAGCCAGGCAGCGTCTGGGGGGAGCCAACAGGGCCAAGGGGAGAAGAGAAGCCAATTTATAGGGGGCCTGGAGGTCTTCTCACCAGCAAAGGGAAACACTTATTGCCCATTTCTGGGGAACACTGGAATGAACTAACCTTAGCTACTTCCCTGCCTTACTCAGGGCAGGGGTAGTCCTCACCTACACAAGTTCCCCAAATCCCACTGTGTCTTTCCTTCCTGGAGTTATCAAAAGCTGGTCATTAAGTTGTGTGACCATCAACAAGTCACCTCATAAAATGACAGAAGTTGGGAAGAGCCTATAAATATAGTCCAATCAGTACATGAGAAAGTATCCCCTCTACAACTGACACCCCTAACAAGGGAGATCAATCTAATCTCTGCAAAAAGACTTCCAGAGAACTCAACTACTTCTAAAGGCAGCTCATTCCACTTTGGGACCATGCCTCTAACTATGAGGAAATTTTTCTTTACATTATATCCATATCTACCTCTCTATAACTTCTAATCACTGCTTTCTAGTCCTATCCTTTGAAGAAAAACAGAACAAAATCTAATCTCTCATTCATATATCTCTTTAAGCTTTCTTTTGTGCAAGTTCAACATCCCCAACAACCAACTTTCAGCTGCTTTTCAGTTAGTGTAAGCTTCAGGTCTCTCATTGTCATGGCTCTTCTTGAACATATTCTAGTTATTTCAGTTTATCAAGGTCCTTAAAATATGGCACTCAAAACTGAACATCATATTTCTGATGGGGGGCTTGACCAAAGCAGAGGATAGAAGGATTCATTCCCCCTTTTTGGGTACTGCCTTAATTCATGTAGTCTAAGTTCAAATTAGCTTTTTTGGATGCCTGTGTAGGGAATCATTTTGAGTTGGTTGTCCATCAAATTTCCCAGGTCTTAGAGGAAAAATGACCTGACCTTTCCTGGGCCTCAATTTTCTCACCTGTAACAAAATCTCTGTGTCTCCATCCCTGCTATGTCATTTGATTTAAAGACAGATTAAGTGTCTAGGGGAGGAGTTAAGAGGAAGATATAAAATTGAGAAATATACAAAGAAATCCAATCTGGAGCTGGAAAAATAGGACAGGGAGAGAATTCCTTGGAAGCACAGGTAACTGTCAGAATTCTTGGTCTTTAAAGTCCACCTCTGTTGTGTCATTTCTGCGTCCTGCATCTGAACCCTGTTTTTCATGTGGATTTCTAAGCCTCTAGGATTAGATGTCTATTTGGTATGAGCCTCAGACTGACCAGGTCCCATCTTTAGTTAGGAACTCCAGCATTACTAAGGAGGCTTCCTGCTCATCCTTTATAGATCAAGAAGTGAGCTTTGAGATCATCTAGTCATAGATTCATAGGATTTATAGAAGGAAATCGCAAAAATCACCCAGTCCAACCCTTAATTTATAGATGAAGAAACTGAGGCCAAAAGAGGCCTAATGTCTTGGCTCAGTATCACACAGAGAGTGACTTGAAGAGCTGAGATTTAAGGCCAGGATCTAATGCCAAATCATCCTGCTTCCCTGGTGAGCTGATAATCTGCTGCAGCAGGGAAAAAATCTTGGCAGGAGAACTTTACTTTCATAGCTTCTCTTGCCTGGCTTCAATACTTTACCTATGCAAAGAGGGGTGGGGATAGGAGGGGGACTCATAGAGCTGGGGGAAGGTTGCTGGCTCTGCAGGGTTTCAGAATCACTCTGCCTTCCTTAATGAAGTCCTATAAATGTTAAAATAAAAAGGCTCTACCTTAAGATTACAGTAAGGATAAAAATGTATTTCACCATTAAAGGCTACTCACCCAAAGTCAAATTGATGCTCATTTTAAGGATCAGAACTGAAGTAAATGTGGGGAGAGATTACAGGGTGGGAGGAAAAGTGATTTCAGCTCAAAATAATGAATAACTTCCTCATAATTACTGCTATCCCACAACAAGCTGCCTGAAAGAAGATGGTGAAGTCTCTGCCCCTAGAAGAGTAAACTGTCCAACCAGAGGTTGAAAAGAAGTTGTAGAGGGATTCCCAGCACTGACATGACTGAGTAGATACCCTAAAACTCAAGAGATTCCCAGACTCCTAACAGACAAAAAAAATAATTTATCTAGTATCTGTTTTTTTATGAAGGAGAGAAAAATGTAAAAGTTCCACTCAACTACTTTCAAAATTAAGAACATGGAGCATAAAATAATATTTAATAAGCAATTAGTAATTTTGAAAATAAAATTCAGTTCTATTAATTATAATTAAATGCTAAAAAACTTAGGGAAGGTAAAGAATGAATGAAAAAGAGGGAGAGTAATAGGGAAAGACAGGATACAAAGACTGAGACAACTCTAAAGGCCCTTATCCCCTTACATTTTTTATTAGCTATCTGTGCACATGACCCATGTTATGGTGTCAGAGGTAAAATGGATTTGTACTCTGTTCATGTTAATAGCTCAAGAAAGGTTCATTCAAATTGAGCTTAGAGGTGGCCAAAGTCAACAAAGAAACTGAGGCTCAGGGAAGGGAAAGAACTTACCCTTAATAATACATTGCTTCCCTACTCCTTGAGGGCAGAGACTATATTTTATTCGATTCTGTATTTCGAATCCCCTTCCCACTCCCATCGATAAAACAGGGCCTTGTACATAGTGGGTACTCAGTAAAGATTTGTTGACTGTATGAATGAATGCTAGAGATAAACAATTCAATAAAAGATACACAGAGAGAAGGAAATAGATGCACAGCAGAGACATACAAAGGTAAAAGCAGAAAGGGATTACTTTTATGACTTAAAGGATGAGAGCAGCGAAAATTTTTTTAATTTGTGTTTTTTTGCAAATATAGATATAAATGAAATTATCACCTTTTGGTACCTGACCTGGAAGCTGGATTATATTAGAATAAAGAAGTTTTCCCACCCCTATGCTCGCAGCCAGAAGGAAGAAGAATTCCTGGCCTTCCCATAGAGACTATCTAGTATCTCCCAATCAGGCTACTAGGAATTTTTGCTGTTGTGTCCCTGGGACAACCCTGCCCCCTCTCCCCCACAACCCCACCCCCAGTGCTACCTACACTGAATGGACACTGGTGAAACGATTTCCTCATCCATGTCGTCCACATCATCAGTCATGATAAAATGGGAGGGGTTGGGGCGGGTGCTGCCCATCCAGCTGGGATCGATGTTGAGGGCAGTCACTAGCGTGTGAATTCCAGGGTTGTTGACAATTTGGAAACCACAGAGGATCTCAATCTGTTGCCATCGGTGCAGGCGCTCCCTCAGTGCTGCTGTCACTTCACTCAGAGCTTGCCTGGAAATAGGGCCCAGTCAGGGAGTAAGCCTCAAAAAGCATGAGATCCTCCTTTTTTACCTTCTAGGTGTGGACTGACCCTGGACCAGTCCAATCCAGTCTAGTTCCAAACCACTACCATAGGAGTGGTCAGAGAAACCAAGGAGTAGAAACACAGAAATCCTTGGTCTAACACTTACCAAAACTCCAAGATAGCTTTGGGACCTGAGTATGGGCAAAAGGACTTGCTAGGGAGGAGAAAAAAGCTAGGGGACAATTTGGGTCAGAGAAAAACCTGAGAAACATTGAGGCAGGAAATAGAACCACATCTTTCTTTCTGAGCTTTGTGGGAAACAGGTTACCAGGTCTGGTGTCCCATCTCAGAGCGGCCAATGGGGAGAGTCTTGGAAAGTCCATTTTCCCAAAATGGCAAGAGATACTCACTTGGCTGTTAAGATTTTGTGATCCACATCATCCAGGGAAGAGCTGTGGGCCACATGGAAGGTTCCAAACAGGGTGTTTCTCTTCTTTTTAATCTTCTCTGCCTGAAAAACCCAATGTGTTCCCTTAAAGGGAAAAGGGCTCCAGAAAGGGGCCCAGAAAGAGACCTACAAACTCAGTTATATTCTTGTCTGGCTAGCACATCACATCTATTCCAGTTGAAAGGAAGAGAATAGTGGTCAGTCTAGGCAACTGCCCTGAAGGGGCTTCTTCTCTTCCTGACTAAAAAGTCACTCCAGTGCTTCCAAGTCCCTATCCCCTCGAGGAGTGAAAAGCCTGGCCCCCTTTCCAAGAGTCAGGTCTAGTTGTTATTGCATCTGCCTGGATCTCAAATGACTGCTTCCCTTTTCCAGGCCAAGGGCCCCGAGTCAATGTCCCTGATAGAGGCTAGGGAGATGGTTCTCCTCCCTTACCTTCTCTTGGAGCATACTCATAAAAAATATTTAAAAATCTTAAAAATCTACTGTAGAGCACTTAAATTCTTTTAAAGGTGTTTCTTCATAATCCTTTAAAATAGTCAATATAATGATAATTTTATCCCATTTTACAGATGAAGAAACAGTTTCAGTTTAATGAAAGGCTTTTTTTCTTTCTTTCAGTGTATAATGGGGATGATAATTTTGATTATCATCCTCACAAGTTACCATAATTTTGATGGTAGTTACCAGTGGTGGTTGTGGAGATCCAAATGATATAATAATAATAATAATAATAATAATAATAATAATGGCATTTATACAGCTCTTAAAACTTGAAAATATTATCTAATTTGAGTTTCACAACCATTCTGTGAGATAGATACTAAGGACAGGGACTAGACCTGTGATTCCATTGTTACAGATAACTACATGAGGAAATGCAGTCTATCAATGCAGGTCAACACCTTCTTTGTCTGTACCATATAGCTGCCACAATCATCTCAGAGAGATGCCCTGAGAAATGAAGTGATTTGGCCCACAGTCACATGGACAGTGCGTGTCAGAGGCCTGCAATGCTGGAGGCAGGGCAGTGTCCTGAAGTCCTCACCCCTTCCTTGGCCACCAGTAGCTGCTTCTCAGCATTCTGTTTCTTGATGTTATAGTACTGCACCTCCACCTCATGAGTCAGTTGCAGCCACTTCTGCAAGGCTTCAGGGGCATACCAGGAACTGTGGGACTCCAGCTCCTTCTCAGCATTCTTCAAAGCCATACGGACCTATAAAGGTGGAGCACAGGGCACAGAGCCATAGCCTCCATGCTATTTCCAGTTTTGCCACCCAACTTCCCAAGCAGATGAAGGCTACAACCACCTAAGATCTATGGGGGAAGACTGAACTACATGCATTTGCATTGTATTTTAAAGTTTACAAAGTACTTTTCTTATAACCACCTTTTAAGGCAGGGAGTAAATTATTATTTCAATTTTAAAGAGGAAAAAATTGAGACTTTAAGAAGTAAAAGGACTACTGCAGTCACAGAGCTAGTGTCAAACCCAGAGGCATCCTGACATCTGATCCCATGCTATTTCTATTATACCCACTGAATATGAGAAGTACAAAGACCAATCTCTAGATTCCCCTTCAATCCATGCCTCATGGTAAGGGATAGGGCCAGCATGAAAGTGACTTCAAAGAGGAGGGCTCTTCTGCCCAAACAGAATACCAACCTCCTGCATTCACTAAGCCTGACCCTCTTCCTCACCCCCTCCAAAGATGATGTGATATCACATCACAATGGAGGGGAACTATTGTAGAAAGGACCCACAGGAAGTAGGTGTGTGTGTGAGAGAGAGAGGATCAACACTTAAGTCTTTTCATTCATGACCCAGTTGAATTCAACAAACATTTAAGTGTTCTGAGTCATATGAAAAACAGGGTATTGGTACTACTTACAAGAGCCTGGGCCTATGTGAAATGTCCCCTCAACTTTCCCTCAGGGATTCCTCTCCCAAAGAGAAAAAAAAAAAGGTTTTAATTAGTCTACTTTTGAAATAATGTTTGAGGAGCAGAAAACTGAACAAACTATGATAAGTACTAAAAAATCTAATTTGGTTAGATTTGGTGCTACTTAAAGAAGCAGAGGAAGAAAAGGGAGGGAGGAGAAGAGTTGCATGAGAAGAGGAATAAGAAAGGGAAAGTAGGAAAGAAACAGAAGTAAAATGAAGATACACATCCAAACTTGAGGGGGAGGGGGAAAGGACAGACAAAGGGAGAACAGAAAAGGAACAGTGAGAAGGCAGAAAATGAAGGGAGAAAGAAGGGCTCAGGAGGTTTTGAGGTATTAGATAACATCCATTGCCATGCTCTTGGTCTAGGGACTAATGGTTAAAGAGTGTTATCAACTACTATCCACTATCCTCATCAGCTGCTCTGAACCTTAAACCTCTAGATCTGGGGTTATCTGTTTCTATGTCATGGACG
Organism: Gracilinanus agilis; assembly: GCF_016433145.1. Taxonomy (NCBI): domain Eukaryota; kingdom Metazoa; phylum Chordata; class Mammalia; order Didelphimorphia; family Didelphidae; genus Gracilinanus; species Gracilinanus agilis. The sequence goes on from NC_058132.1 coordinate 91,272,354, forward strand.
TCTGTGGCAGCCTGGTGATATCTAGAAAGCCTTGTTTTGCTACTTACATTCATAATTGAAAGAAATTCTAAATTCTAGTTAGGGGTTAGTGAAAAAGATGTAATTTTTTTTACCTTTCAAGTTCAGACAGCTTCAAAATCTATGCAAACATCCCAATTAAAAAAAAAACCCTTGTTCTAGAAACTCCATTGTGGAATAACCAGATCAGACTATCCAGGAAAAATTCTCATTTTCATTGTTTTCCAGGGGATTAGTAATAATAGCAGTAGCAACAACAATGATATCTCCAAAATCTTTGTTTCTATTAATAATTGTGAGGTGAGAAGTGCAAATATGATCCTCATTTGACAAAAGAGGAGCCTGAGGGAGCTGACTTACCCAGGGTCTCAAAGAAAATAAGTGGCCAAACTAGTTGTGAGTGGACTGAAATATGTAAGAAAAGCCCAGTATCAGAAGCATGCCTCATCTTCCCATGCAAATACCACCTGCCTCACCTTCCTTCCATCCTTGGTCTCATGTGACAGGTGCTACAGGCTACCCCTACATCTTACCTCACCCCTCCTCCCACAAAGGTCCACCCCTACCTGCTCCAGTTCTTGCTCTGCATATTTCTGGCGGCTGAGCTCATTCTCCGTGCCTTCACGTAGTTCCCGAAGCCGATGTGCCTCCTGTTTAGCAATGCTGATTTCATCTTGTAATTTTTTCTCCAGGTGTACCTTTTCTACCTCTACTGTCCGATGTTCTTCCTGGGCCTTCTGTAGCCTATGGGAGACGACAGACCGTGTTTCCTATACCCCAGATCCTCCTCCACCCTACAACAAATCTATACTGAGAACCTAGAGAGCCTAGTCTTAGGATCAAACTGTGGAAGAAACCTGGGTCATTGTCCTAGGCTAGGCCATGCTATATGAGTGACTGCTTCCCCACACCAAAGGAGATGCAGAAGAAAACCATGAGCTTAATCAGACTGTGAAGGAGACAAGGAGGGAAGGAACCGGGTCCTACTTAAACTCAGGCTGGGGATACCATTATAGTGAATTTCTCACAACTTCGTAAAATTGATGATCTGCATCTGTGGAAGAAGTTTCCATTCTAGGGAATGAAATACCAGGTCTAGACAAAAAATAGAAAAAAATTCAAGTCTGTTAGAGAGATGGTTAGGAAGCTACCATTAACCCTTTGCACTTTAAGGGGAACTGGCTGAGAGCTAGACTTATAAGGTTAGAATTTGAACTATTATGTTTTCATAGGGGTGAGTGAAGTGAGAGTTCTCACAGAGTACTAGTCAGGGAGGATAAGGGCACAGACCTCGGTAGGGAAGAAGGGACCCAAAACAAAGGACTGTGTTTGAAGCAAGTCAAAGACAAATTTGGTTCATGTCCCTAGGGTTTGGACTAGATAATCTTCAGTAGGTGCAGATTTACTCAACTAACTTGGGCTTTATATAAGGAAAATTTTCAAACAATAGAGCCAACTACTTTTGGTAACTGTGCTCACTCTGAGTGTGTCATATAATAGAATTAGCTGCCTTAGGAAACAGTGAATTCCCTTTTCCCAAAAGTCTTTAGGCAAAGGCTGGATATGTTTGTCAGGGATGCTGTAGAAGGGATTCCTCTTCAGGCACAGGTTGGACTAGAATATCACTTAGGCTCTTGACAATCCTGAAACTTTTTGATTTTCTCATTTCCATTTCTAAATCCTATGATTCTCTGGCATCTGTCTCTTTCCAGACACAAAGACCTGGGATTTTTCTGCTCTCCACCAGATGGCGCCTTGTGCCCTAATTATAACCAGGGCTGAGCTCTGGTTCCTTCTAACCCAGTTTTGGGGCTAAGAAAAAGCCCATGGAACTTCACAAGGTGGGGTTAGAGGTAGTTTTAAGGGTCAGAGAAGAGGATGCAATGGGAGAAAACAAACTGCACTGGCTACTAAATAGGGCCAAGGGTAGGGGTACAGCTAGCCACCTTGTCACACCCACTTTTATTCCCAATTCCAAGGCTACTTCACACATATGGCAAAAGCACTAGATTTGAGATATAGGGAAGGCTGGGTTCAAATCCTAGATTTGTCACTATGTGACTTTGAACAAGCACAACAACCTCTTTGGACCTCAGTCTCTTCAGCTGGAAAATGAGAGGGTTGCACTCAATGGTCTGTACCAGTAATGGGCAAACTATGGCCAGAAGGCCAGATTGGGGGGGGGGGGGGCTTGAAATGTTCTATCGGGCCCTCAAACATTATTCCTAATCTGACAAGTATAATGGGTAGGATACAATACAATGAAACTTTGAAAGAGTTGCCTTAGAAACAGACTGACAGATGAGCATTTCCTTTCCTTTGGCCCCCTCTTTAAAAAGTTTGCTCATCACTGGTTTACACAGTCCCTTCCAAGTCTGTCCTTTGATAACTTTCTTTTATTTGGAATTTATAGCACTATGGATTTATAGCTAGAAGAGAACTTAGAAAGCATCATATAGAATTTTAAGGTACCTTGGAAATAATTTTACAGATGAGGAAACAGAAACCTAAAAAGGGAAAATGATTATGGTAAAACTCCAAAATGTATTATTAAAGGAATAGTGAATTTCTAGAAAGGGAAGTGGTAGATCCTAAGAGGCAGAATGGCTTGAGCAAGAAGTGATGCTAAACTAATTTAATTTCCCTTTTTGACCAAGTTATTAGATTTGCTCCAAGTATACCTTACTAGACTAGAAGCAAAGCATTTCATGTCACAAGATTCTCTTCAATTCTATCCTCCCACCCCTTTTAAGCTTCACAGTTCCTAAATTCTATTCATCCTTTCTTAATTTTTTTGTATCTATACACCCATAGTTCCCTTCTTCTACCCCTGCTAGCCCAGTTCTCAGGCTTTCTAGGGGACTACAATAATCTTCTCCCTGTAAGTCCTTCCCTTTCATCTCTCCAGCAAACGGAACCAAAAAAAAACCTATCTCTAATCAAATCCCTCTCTTATTTAGGAATTGGACATGGTCTCCAGAAAAGAGGCCAAACTTGCCAGCCTAGAATTCAAGGCCTTCCACAGATTTCTACCTCCTTGTCCAGTATCACCTTCCCCTCTCTTCAACTCTCTCATCCCCACCCCCTCCAACCTTGATTCTATTCCCTTAGAAGAAAGCAGAAGCCAAATCTCTTCCAAATGATAGCCTTTCAAATACTTAGAATCACAGAAGGATAGACCCAGAGGGGATGGCTGAGATCACCTAGCTTAACTCCTACATTCTGTCTTATTGTTTTGGCTTTTTTTACAATCAGATTTGAACTGAAGACCTTTAGTCTCCAGGCCTGGCTCTCTATCTACTGAGCCCCTAGCTGTCCCTAACCCCTACATTTTTATTTTATATAATTTTGATGAAGATAGTTTATTTTATCCATTACATGTAATAAATTTCCACATAAGTTTTCCTAAGTTTATATGATCCAAATTGTCTTCTTCCCTTCCCATCTCTCCTTCCCAGAGCTGCCAAGCAATTTGCTCTGTAATCCCTACATTTTAAAAAGGAAACCTTTATTATCTTTTTTTTAACATTACCTACATTTCCCAATTTATTCTACCATTTCCCCCCAAGTCATCCTTTATAAGGACAAAAAGAATTACTTTTTGACAAAAAAGTAAAAACACAGTTAAGCAAAACTAGCTAACACATCAAACAAGTCAGATATTATATGCAGTGTTCTATAGCCACAGTTCCCTAGCCCTGCAAAGAAAATGGGGAAGTGCCTTTTTTGGAGCCAAGCATGGTCATTATAATTTCAAAGCAGCTTTGAAAGTTTTTAAAATTGTTATTACTATTCTTTGTGTTTACTTTCCTATAGCTATTACTTACGTTATTTTGCTGGTTCAGTTTATTCCACTTTGCATTACTCCATGTGTCTTCCATGCTTCTCTGTATCTATTATAGTTACTGTTTCTCAAAGCACTGCCACCTGGCCCACATTTTAAAGATGAAGAAGTTGAAGCACCCAGAGGTCAAGCCATTTCCTCAAGGTCACAGCATCAATAGGTGACAGCAGTAGTTCTGGCTTGGTGACTCTCATGCTCTGCTCTCACAGTGATTGCTTTTCTTCCATGCCTGATCCTTCTCAGATCCCATAGCCCTTATCATTCTCCCTCCTTGTCCAACCCCCTCCCCTCCATCCCCTGGATTTCCTTGCTCCTTTCAGTGCTAAGCTCAAAGGTCACCAGGGTCACTGCCAATCCACATGACTTTGTATTTATTTTGCATTTGCTCCACATGTTGTTTTCCCCTAGTACCATGATGTCGAGCCTGTGGCACATGTGCTCTGGCAGAGTTAGTCACTAGACAGGCAGAAGGACCCTGGCAGAGCTACTCCCTTCCTCTTCTCCAAGGCACCTCCAAGGTCCTTTGTACTTACTCTCTTCCCCAGTAGAGCACTCAGGCCACTCCCCTTCCTTCCTCCCTCCCCTGTGGGGAGGAAGGGGCGGGGCATGGCACCCTCTGGGGGCGGGGCATAGCACTTGATCTCTAAAAAGTTGCCCATCACTAACCTAGCCCATTCTCTAGAAAATTAGAAGATTAGGCAATGATCTCCAAGGGCTCTTCTGGCTCTAAACTCTATCCCAAGAAAGTGAAGGCTAAAGAAAGATTTTTCTCAAGGTCACATAGGTAATGAATGTGAATGAGATTTACGTTAATTATAAGAAAGAATTTCTTAATGATAAGGCCTGTTAAAAACCAGAATATAAGACAAACCATGAAGATCTTCCTTTACAGAAAGTGAAGAAGTTGATAATCCATTTGACTGCCCAGAAACAATGACTGACCAATTGTCTGAATTACCCCTCATAGACTACTCTAGCTAGAGAACTTATTATATACAATTGACAAGGTTCAAGAGTGGGATGATCAATGACCATGTTTTTTCTCCAGACTGAGAGAGATTAATTTCTTTAATTCTTTGGCCAGTTTGGTAGGATAAAAAAAAACACTGGGACTAAAGAGATTTGGATTTGAGTCCAAGCTTTGTCACTAACTTCTTGTGTAACACTGAACAAGGCAAATGGCCTCTTCAGATCTGTTTCTTCATTTATAAAATGAGAGGTTGAACAAAGACTTCTTTTTAGATGATTTCAGAAAAAGCTAGAAAGATCTGCATGAACTGATGCAGAGCAAAATAAGCAGAACCAGGAGAATATTGTACACACAGTAACAGTAGTATTGTAAGATGATCAACAGTAAAAACTTGGCTATTCTCTGCAATTCAATGATCTGGGACAATTCTGAAAAACTTATAATGGGGAATGCTATCCACCTCTAGAGAAGGAACTGTTGAGTCGAATGGATGTGGATCGGAGCATACTATCTTTCACATCAGTGTATTTACAGTTTCATTTTGGGCCTTTGGTTTTGTATGAGTGTGCCCTTACAACAATAATCAGTGTGGAAGTGTTTTAAATGATAATACATGTATGGCCCAACTCAGAGTGCAAGGAGGGAAGGAGATCTTATAATTTTGGAAAACATATGTTGAATATTATTATTACATGTAAATGGGAAAAATATCTTTGGATTGAAAAAATAAAGTTCTTTTTAGCTCTTAGGATCATAGAATTTGGAGTAAGAAGAAACCATAGAGATCATTTGGTCAAATTTTTTCACTTTACAGATTAGGAAATTGAAGATCAAAGTGACATCCTAATAGTTAGCAACCCAATTACCTCCCCTGATAGCTATCCTTGAAGACCCACTTACATACCTCTCCTGGAGGTCATGAAGACTTTGCTCAGCTCTATGTAGCCCCTCCAGGTCTTTCATCATCTTCTTCATATGTTCCTTCGAATATCGGTTCTGAATGTAGGCAAACCAACATCCACCCACTCCAATGACAATGGATACAACTAGCATGAAGTCTTTCAAATGGTTATGGCGAGTCACTGCAAAAGGGAATGATAGGCAGGTTAGTTATCCCCTAAACTAGTTCTCTGTATGTTCTTCTCCTGCATATCTCTGATGGGCAGAGCCACAGACAGTGTGAACAGGATCACTAAATAGAAACAGTGGCAAATAAATCCTTCCTGGCCTTGTGCCCAAGTTACAGTCTGAACCACTGCTTCTAAGAACATCCCATGACTATCTCAGTGTCTCAAATCTCTCCTTTTCTAAGACCCTGAAGCATTCAACCTAAATTAGACAGATCTAACAAATATTTAAGGGTATTGTATTTAATGATCAGGCTACAAAAATAAAACAAAATAAAACTACTTTTTTACCCTGAAGGAACTTAAAATCAAATAGGGAACAAGGGGGCAGCTGGGTAGCTCAGTGGATTGAGAGCCAGGCCTAGAGACAGGAGGTTCTAGGTTCAAATCTGGCCTCAGACACTTCCCAGCTGTGTGACCCTGGGCAAGTCACTTGACCCCCATTGCCTACCCTTACCACTCTTCCACCTATAAATCAATACACAGAAGTTAAGGGTTTAAAATAAAAAAAAAAATTAAAAAAAAATCAAATAGGGAACAAAGCACATATGCACAAACAATTTTGATGTTTTGAGCATTCAAGGTCCTCCATAATCTGATACTATTCTATCTTTCCAAGATCATCTAATCTTTTTCTCATACACATACTCTACATTCCATCCAAACTGAACTCTCCATCTTCTGTACCAGTGATGGGCAAACTACAGCCTGAGGGCCAGATGCAGCCCCCTGAAATGTTCTATCCCTGTGTGTGACATTATTCCTAATCTGATGAATACAATGAGTAGGATACAATACAATGAAACTTCAAAAGAGTTGCCTTAGAAACAGACTGACAGATGAGCATTTCCTTTCCTTTGTTCCCCTCTTTAAAAAGTTTGCCAGTCACTACTCTATATACATCATGCATTCTCTTGCAAATTTTATACCTTGCCCTATATTGTTCCTTAGATCTAGAACATCAATATCTTTTTTTTTTTAAACCCTTGTACTTCGGTGTATTATCTCATAGGTGGAAGATTGGTAAGGGTGGGCAATGGGGGTCAAGTGACTTGCCCAGGGTCACACAGCTGGGAAGTAGCTGAGGCCGGGTTTGAACCTAGGACCTCCCATCTCCAGGCCTGACTCTCACTCCACTGAGCTACCCAGCTGCCCCAACATCAATATCTTTTAAAATTTTTTGTTTTTGTTATCTTTTGTTCCTATATCATTTTCATTTCCAAATATGTTCTTCCCTATTACTCTACTTTAGAGAGCCATCCTTTGTTACAAAGCATAAAAATTAAAAGGGGGTGGGGAACAGTTCAGCAAAATCAACCAACACAATGATCAAGTTTGGCAGTATATGCAAGGTTCTGTATGTACAGTCTCCATCTCTACAAAGAATGAAGAGAGGGGCATTTTTTCATCTCTTCATCAGGGCTGTGTTTGGTCATTAAAATTCCAGGGTTCAATTTCATTTTTGTTGTTACTACCCCCTATTTATATTGTCATAATCATTGTTCATACTGTTTTTCTGGTTCAGCTTATTTCACTTATTTATATTAGTGTTGTCATTTTCATATGTTGAATTTGAACTCAGATTTTTATAACCTCAAACCAAACACTACCCTTTTCTGACTCCCTCAGTAGGAAATGACTTCCTGCCTCAGAACTTACATAGCCTTTTGTCTTCATCATAATGAATGTGCTTTAATATACAACAATGTATAATAAGTTACCTCTAGGAATAGCCTATCCTTTTGCTGGACTGTAAACATCACCAGCATCAGAATCAGGTCTTACTTATATTTTATATCTTTCTAAACCCAACATAGAACTCATTTAGAAGCAAACACATATGAAGCTTAATAAATATTTTGGGAGAGACTCTACTTTAGAAAGACTCCTTATTCTGCCACTCTAAGACCTCTAACTTCTTATCTAACTTCTCTGCTATCCTTATAGTCTAAATTCATATTCTAATCTCATTGTCCTATTCTCAAGTATGCATCCTCATCTGTTATTCTGTTGATCTAGAAGGGCCTCTTCTTTCTCCTTTCCTCTTATCAAAACCCATTTGTCCTGCAAGAGCCAGCTCAAGTCCTAATTCCTCTAAGTGCTTCTTTCAGACAGGACCCATGTCTTTTTTTCTTGTCCCTCACACTGCACAGCATGGAATTGGACTCTTAAGAAATTCTCAGGGCAGATTCATTTAGTGTCCTATAAGCACCTTGGCCAAATTTTAGAATGTCTGTAGAGGGTAAAATGTTGGTGAAATGTTGCCTCCAGCAGAGCCAATTAGCTTCAACATAAACACACTAAATACCTCCTACAGGTAACCCAGGCCTGGAAGGAGGGCAGAGAAGGGAGAGAGGTTTAAGAAGAAGACAGATAAGAAGAGCTCCCAGTAAAGTAGGGGAAATCAGACTCAAATATAGTCAAGTGCTTAATAAGCACTACAGATTCTAAGGGTGGTGACAACTCAGATAATTTTGAGTTCCCTCAGGGTTGCAGTGCTCTAGAAGTTTTCCAGAAGAAGGGGTAACTCAAGCTGGGCTTCAAAAGATGTTTAAGAGCTGAATAGCAGAGGGGAAATTTAGGGGACTGAGGCGGAGTCAACAAATACAAAGGTACAGTAGAGAAATGACTTTGATATATTTTTCTAAGAACCATTGAAATATACTAAAAGAACATAGAATCAAAAGATCTGGGTCCAGCCTTGACTTTGCATATCATTAATTGTATGACTATGGAAATTTTACATTGTCTCTTAGGGTTCATGGGTTCGTCTGTAAAATGAGGAGCCTAAATAATGATCTCTAAGGTCCTTCCTAGCTCTAACATTATATTCATGGCACAAAAAGATCATAGGGTCTATTGCTGAAAGGGATCTTGGAAGTCATCTAACTCAATCTCATTTTAAAGTTGGGGAAACAGGCCCTTAGAGATGAAATGACTTGCCCTTGCCCAAGGTCATAGTAGAGGCAGAGCACAGCAAATCTTGGTCAAGGTCCAGTAGCAGGGCAGGAAATCCTAGGGTCTCCTGACTTCACGTCAAGTATTTGAAAGTTGCTTTTCTTTTAATTCTGACCCATCTGTATTCTACCTAGTTTTGAGATTCTGATTCTATAAATCACTACTTATCCCACTATTTTAATGGAAAGAACTGCCTATAATTGCGTCAGCCCCAAATCAGCTGGTAGCCCACAGACTGGAGGAATCAGCCAATTTCCTGATCTTTAAATTATAGTAGTAGAGAGCCAAAGCCCTGTGAGTGGCCTATAATCAGAGCAGAGACTCTAATTAATTTAAATTTGTGCTTCCAATTTACCTTATAGAGAAGAAGATATCTCTACAAAGTTGTTCTTTTGGGTCATCTGATATTTTTGCATTTTTTTCTTCTCTAACCACATCCTCCCCCACCACATAGGCCTTTTAAAATTTTAAAATTTCAAGAGAAATCTGGAGGTGAGGCAAATTATTCCCTTAATTCCCCTTTCATCCCCACCCTTTAATTCAAATCTGATGATATGTCATGTTTTTTTTTTTATTTCAATTGCTTTAGTCACAACAAAGCTACATGTTAGTAAGGGGAATAAACTGGAAGGAGTTACAAGGAGACAGGTTCAATAAAATTATCTCACATTTCTATAACACCTTATAGTTTGCAATGCATTTTCCTCACAACAACTCTAAAACAAGTAGTACAAGTATCATTATTCTCATTTTATGGACTGTTAAAGTAAAGCCCAGAGTCACATACTTAGGATGTGTAAAAGGTAAGGTTTGAACCCAAGGCTATGGACCATAAATCATGCACTCTGCATTATGCATTTTCTCTCTTTCTGATAATCAAAGCTGTCTCACGAAGTAGTGAGTTTTTCATCACTCAAGGTATTAAAAATGTCAGAACCAATGACAGAGACCTCCTGATAGAGGTGATGGACAAATATAAAAAATGAGACACATATTTTTGTGATATGGCCTATATAGGCCAATTCTTTTGTTGGGACTATGGTTATTTGTTGTAAGGATTTTGTTTTCCTTTTTTCTTTTCTTTTTTTTCCCCCCATTAGGGAAGGGATGAGGTAAGAGGGAGAAGAAAATAATTTTTAAAAGATGAAGCTATCTTAGAAATTGTCCAGGTGATTCATCCATCCATCGATCAGGAGATTGGAGAGTTACTAGCTATATGACCTGACATGTCACTTAATCTCTCTGAGCTTCAACTTTTTTACTAGAAAAAGGGGGGCTGATGAGAGCTGTAGAGGCTTGTTGTGAAGAAAGCACTCTCCAAGTTTTGCAGAGATATGGAAAGAGAAGTTTTTCTTAATGTGTCAAAGATAAAAACCAAAAGTAGCCAGAAGACAAACATGTCAGAATAAGAAAGTCAAGGCTTGTGTGATATGAAAAATCTTCCAGTTTATTAAAATGTTGTAAATTGACTTGATTTTTTTTAGAAAAATGATGATATCTAAGCACCTTCTCAGCTCTAAGATTATAGGATATTCTGGGACATGGTCCTGAAGTTTCCATCGAAGGATGTATAAACATCTAATAAAACAATGCCTGCTCTCAGGAGCTTATAGCCCAATTTGGGAGACAATGTCCAACTTTTATGAACTTGCTAGCAAACACAAGTCAGGCCAAAACCAAGAGCTAAACCGTATAGTAGGGTGACTGTAGAAACTCAGAAAGGCGCCTAAAATTGTCTAGGAATGGTTCCTAAAGAGAACAAGATCAGAAGAGGAAGAATGTGTGTAAAATTTGGTTAAGTGAAAGTTAAGGGGAGGAAGAGAGGCCAGGGTGTCAGTCTGTGTTGAATAAATAGCAAAACCTAACAAAAGCTCCCCGATTCCTCAGGATCAAAACCCAAATAATGAGAGTTTAGGGAAACCCTTTATGACATCCCTGCATATCCATAAATAACTTTGTTGTCTATTGTTCTTGAATCTATTTTTAGCCTGTACCATCCTTTGAGATAATAGATTCATGAAATTTATTTCCTGCAGAGAAGTTTTACCAGCCTGCATATTCCTTTGTCATCTGAATTCTGCCCAAGTCCAAATAACAGTTCTTTTACAATGAACTCTATTTCATAGATAAGGTTGTGCTAAGGGAGAAAAGGTGAGGTATAAACACTTTCTGCCTCTGGTCTCCTCCTGGCTTCCCTTGTCTTGGCTACTAACAGGCCCTACCGTAGGTGAATCAGGGATGATTCACAATGAAGGAATTGGGAAGTGAATGAACTGGCCCAGCATTTTCACTGTCCTGGAATAACAATTGTCTCAACAGCAAAACTGCCACTAATAATGAATAGATACTACGACTCATCTGAGTTTATTACATTGCGAGATTCTAGTGGACGTTGGGCAACCTTATGGTGGCTTGAGAAGAGAATACATGCCTGAAAGTATGTGCTGACTGGGCTGGCTGCTACAGGCTAACAGAGATTACTAAGGAACTCTTGACTACAAGAGGTTTTAAAGAACAAAGATGTCTGGTTGACTGTAGATCTGAGAGAAACAGTTCCAAATGATGACAGGCCCTTCAGATAAAGCTTCAGCAAAAGCTAAGGGTGCCCACTATAGGCAGGACTGTTTATTGGACCCTGCATTCTCAGTTCAAAGTCAGTGCTGGCTTCAGAAAATATAATCTTCTCTATAGTACAGTGAAACTTCATTTTTCCATAAGACGTTATCTGATAACCTGCTCTATCCAGAAAAAGAAAAAGGATCCAAAAGGAAGCCAGTAGCCAAATTCAATATCATACAATCAATAATAATTCATATTCTTAGAACACTTTAAGATTTACAAAAAAGCCTTCTTCCACAACAACCCTGGAAATTAGATTGCAATGATTATTTTACAGATGAGAAAACTGAGGCTCAGAGAAGGATATAACAAATAGTAAACATTCTTCTAGGGACAGCCAAGTGATGCAGTGAATAGAACACCAGGCCCAGAGTCAGAAAGAACTGAATTCAAATATGGCCTCAGATACTTACTAGTTGTGTGACTCTGGGCAAGTCACTTAATCTCTCTTTGTCTCAGTTCCTCATTTGTAAAATGACACACTGGAGAAGGAAATGGAAAGCCGCTTTTATCTTTACTAGGAAAATTCCATGGGGATTTTGCCCATGGGGTCATATAGAGTCAGATATGACCAAACAACAAAAACAACAAACATCCTCTAAAACATCCTTTAAAGTTTACAAAGCACTTTAAAAAAGTATTATCATGTACCTTATTCTCAATAAGAACCTTGAGAGGAAGGATTACTATCTCCATTATTATCCTTAATTCTTAAATGAGGAATCTGAGACAAAGGATAAGTGATTAGGTTAGGATCACACAACTAGTAAGGCAGAATTTGAATTCAGATCTTCCTGACTCCAAGGTTCAGCACTATTGCTCCTAAAACACTTTGAAGTAATATCATATAGCTAGTAATCATAGAAAGGTCTCTTATAGTCTTTCCACTTCACTAAAGTCCTCCAATATTCAAATTCTTTAGTCACAAAAGAGAACTTCAAACGTTCCCTTGATGCTTATTTATTCTGTATAGAGTTCTAACAAGCCCATTTATTCACTTTTCTATTCTCCAGCAGATAAGGAAAAAGAATGAAACGAAGGAGAATTCCAGGCCTCCCATGAAAAGCATGGCTAACATTGCCATAAGGGCACTATCTCAAAGCATGGCTAACATTGCCATAAGGGCACTTAGTGTGACAAACTAATAACCACAACTTCTTTATTTCTAGATATTCCTCTGGCCTCTCCTACCCAATAGGCCATCCTTTGTTAACAATAACAACAAAATTTAAAAAGGAAAAAGAGAAAATAATTTAACAAAACTAGCCAATTTATGAATGAGTCTAACAATATTCCATACCCACAGTCTTCTGTCTGTTAAAGGAAATGCACTTTTTCCTCCCTTCTTTGGGGATATACTTGGTTGTTACAATTATGCAATGTTCAAAAGTCCATTTATATTGTTCTTTCAATTTACATCTCTGTAGTCAGTGTGAATATCATTTTCCTGGTCCTGCTAATGTTTCTCCACAACAGTGCCTAAGGCTTCCCATACTACCTTATATTCCTTATATTCAACTTTTCTTACAGCACAGTAATATTCCATTTATATTCTATTTATGAACTCCCAAATCAACAGAAATCCATTATTTCCAGTTCTTAGTTACCACAGAGAGTACTACTATGGTATTTTGGTCTATATGTGAACTTTTAAAAATTTTTGCTAGATTATATGGCTAGCAGCAAGAAAATAAACATTTTAATCACGTTTTAAAGCATTTTTCCAAATAAGCATTAGGGGTTTTGTTGACTGCCATACCAAAGATTAAAATTAGTCTTTAATTGATCATATTACATCTTTTCAGATCAATTGCTATATGCCATCTCTTCCATCTTTTAATGTAACATTTTACATTTAACCATGTGAAATTCTATCATAATTTGGTCCTATATTCAAGTCTGTCCATGCCTTTTTGGATCCTGTATCCAATGAGTTTGCTATGTCACTCAGATTTGTATCACCTGCAAATTTCTTTAGTATGTCATAGCCTTTATCCAAGTCATTTATAAAATGTTAAAAGGCTGAAAACATTCTTCTAATGTGATATTACTATTCTTTGTCATTCAACTAGTTGGAAATCCATCTAACTGTATTATAATCTAGCCCACATCTCTCCATCCCATATATAAGAATAGTACATTCCCAACAATGGAAGGTAAATAATGTGTTTTACTATAGTAATGCAAATTAAAATTAGAAACTATATGACAAGAAGGTTGATTGATATAGTAAGAATACTCCAAGATGCAAAAAGAATCACTGGAAAATTGGTATGTTGTACATCATAAGAGATGACATGAAGGAGCTTCACCAGTTGAATATGTACTTAGCCTTTAAAATCCAACTCAAATTAAACTTCCAAGAAGCTTTCACGATCTTTTCATTTCATATGCCCCCAGAAAATAATAGACTTCCCTCTCAGACTCCACATGATAATTTCTTTGCAATAACATTCTTTTTTTTTCCTTTTTTTTTTTTAAACCCTTGTACTTCGGTGTATTGTCTCATAGGTGGAAGAGTGGCAAGGGTGGGCAATGGGGGTCAAGTGACCTGCCCATGGTCACACAGCTGGGAAGTGGCTGAGGCCGGGTTTGAACCTGGGACCTCCTGTCTCTAGGCCTGACTCTCACTCCACTGAGCTACCCAGCTGCCCCCTGCAATAACATTCTTTTAACATAATATTGGGTACTATAGTTATCTGTACTTTTGTCTTAACCTTCTGTGATACTTCTAGCTCCAATAAGAGCAGGGATCATGTCTTATCTAGAGTCTGTATCTTCTCTAGAGCCTAGAACAATATTCTGTATACAGTAGACACTTAACTAAGGTTTTTTGGATGAATGAATGAAAGGTTCTGGTAAAGGGAATACTTATAATGAATAAATCATCTAAACAATAAAGAAGAAAGAATGGCAGTACTTTGGAGAGAGCTTTTCATTTGGGTCAAATTACAAGGAAAATTACACTCCACCCTCCTCTGCCAGGAGGAGTGGGAACAGCTGACCAGGCAAGGTCAAAGTGACACAGAATGTCAAACTACAGTGGACATGTAGAAAAGAGATTAGCTTTATTCTGTTTGGCCCCAGAGGGCAGTACTGAGATCAATGGAGGAAGGTTCAGAGAGACCAGTTACAGCTCCATTTGAAGAACTTTCTAACAATTATAGCTATCCATTAGAATAATCTGCCTTGGTTCAATTCAATAAACATTTAGTAAGTACTAAAAGCTGGATGACTGCTTGTCAGGATGTTGTGGATGGTATTCATGATATGGATAGTGGGTGGCCTCAGAACCTGAGGTATTGGTTCTCAAATCTTGTTTCTTTATCCACATTTCCCAGATATGCTCTTCCTTTCTCTACTCGCACAGCTACCACTCATTTAAGTTCTTATCACCTCTCCTAGACTACTGAAATAGTTTCCTAAGAGTTTTCTCAGCCTCAAGTCTCTCAACACTAATTAATCTTCTACACAGATGCCAAAATGATTTTCTTAAAGTGCAGGTCTGCCCAAGCCACACCCCTTGCTCAAAAAACTCCAGGAACTCCCTTATACCTCAACAGGAACAAATATAATCTCTAACACTGGCATTTAAATTTCTTACCAATCTGGTCCTTTCCTATATGTCCAGTCTTCTTACACATTACTCTCCTCCATCCATTTACTTGATCCTCTCCTAACTCTGAGCCTTAGTACTAGAATGCTTTCTCTCTTTGCTTCTGCCTCTTAGAGGCCCTGGCTTTCATCAATACTCTGTTCAATTGCCACCTTCTGCAATTCAATACATACTTATTAAGTACCTACTATGTGCCAACTGTTAGAAAGACAAATTTTTTAAAAGATAGTCCCTATCTTCAAGGAATTTACAATCTAATGAGGAAAAACAGCACACAAAAAGAAGCTAGAAAGGATGAGGGGAAACCTAAACAAGCATCTTGTACCATAGGGTTGAAAGGTCTTTCCCTGTCCCACCAGATGCTACTACATTTCCTTCCATGATTACATATCTACTTATGCACATGTTGGTTCCCTCAATAGAATCGTAAGCTCCTTGAGAGTACAGATTGTTTTTTGTTTTTCTTTCTATGCCCAGGGTTTAGGAACATTAATAAATGTAAACTGATTCCACCCCCTAAATTTATGATGCAGATTGTTTCTAATGATATTCAAAGCATAGAAGCAAAGGAACATAGGACTTGAGAACTAAAAAGGACATTAATAAATCATCTGGCCTCTTGATATGAAGTCAGAAACCTGGATTTATATCATGACACTCAGAAGGGCAGCCCTGGGGTTATCTGTTAGCTCACCTCTTTTCTGAGCATCCATGTTTTTAGCCATATTGTTCATTCTATTTCATGAGTAAAATCACCAGTGACAGATAGCAAGCTGCATTCTACTTAAGTCCGCTATACTTAATTTTGTAGATGTGGATACTGAATCCCAGAAACAGGAAGGGTTGCACAATTAGGAAGAAGAGCCAAGATCTCAATCAAGGTCTTCTAATCTAAAACTCTACTATACCACACTTGTCCTCTACAAGTAAATCATAGCTTTTCCCACTGTTCAAAAACTGACTTCCAAGAAAAACAAAAAACCCAACTACCTCTTCAAGAACCTTATGTCATCACCATCAAACTGTAACACAGAACTCCAAAGTCCTGCTTATCCATTCTGACTCATTAGTCAAGCTTTATGAATCCTTCTTTCCTATTCCCCAGAAGACTACAGATGAAGCCTAGTTCTCAAGGGCAAAGACTTTTTTTTTAACTTAATTTCCCCAGAAACCTGCTTCAGATACAGCCAAAGGCCTTGGAGCAAAGCAGGCATTGTTATGAACCATGAAGGCTAAGAGACACTATAGATTACAGTTCCAAAACAATTAGCCTCTTTCTTGCTTCTTTCTTTCCTCATCCCAAAGAATAACAGAACCCTGGAACTGAGAGGAACCTCAAAAGTCATTTAGTTCCCTCTCCTGAAGAAATCTCAAAAATAATCTAGTCTAACCCACTTTGGAAATAGGAATTCTCTTTACATTTCTGCCAACATCTTGGCAAGGTCATTCCCCCTCAAGGCAGCCCATTCCATTATTCCATTATTACTAATACACATTTCTGAATGTTAGGAAGTTTTTCTTCATATTTAGCTACAACTGGTCCTCCCAGCAACTTGTTTCTGCTTTTTCTTCCCTCTGGAACTGAGAAGAAAATTCTCATCCCAATTCAGAGTACTAAACACCTTCTCAGTGTCAATTCATGCCTTATGTTCTTAAGCAATCCAAGAGAGGGTGATTTAGATGTCACCTGTATGCTGTTATCTGTGTAAGGGGGAAGTAAAGCATCATGCTGGGTCCTAGAGACAATGATAGAGCCATCACTACTCTAAGTCTTGGAGTAACAGGGCAACAAAGGACACTAAGAAACCAAAAACGCTCTGGATCAACATGGCTGAAGTGTTATGGATGTACTCATAAACCTGGAAGTAAGGAAAACAGATTTGGGAACTGTATGGGATTAGAACACATGGCTACATGTACAGACTATCCACAAGGGTAATGACTATGAACAGCTGGGGTGGTGGGATAAAATGGGATAAAAAGCAGATTAACATGTTCTATTTCCAGACAGGTTATATTGGCTATAGGATCCAGGATGGCATCTGTGCCCTTCACATGTTTATGCCAAACTCATGAGAAAGTCATAGAATCAAAGAATGTGAGAGTGGGAAGAACCATAGAAACCATCTAGTCCAACCTTCTTATCTTACAGAAAAATAAACTAAGGACAAAGAGAAAGAGAAGAATGGGTTTAATAATAAAAACTCCTATTTCTATAGCATTTTTGGTTTATAAAGTACTTTTGGTTTATAAAGCACTTTTCCCATAACAACTTCATATGACGGTAATGAAGAATGAATACTCACATTTCACAGATAAGGAAACTGAGGTACAATACATTGTTCAAGGCATATAACTAGTGTCAAAGCCAAGATTTAAGTCCATGTCTATTGATTTCAAGTCTCTCCCATCCTATCCTATTCTGCATATGCAGTTGCTTAAAATCAAATAGCTAGTAAGTAGAAATCAAGTGTTTCAGGGCAGCTAGGTATCTTAGTGGATAGAGCACCAGACCTAAAGTATGGAGGGCCTGGGTTCAAATTTGGATTCAGACACTCACTAGCTATGTGACCTTGGGCAAGTCACTTAAGCCCATCTGCCTAGTCCTAGCTCTTCTGTAGTAGAGTTGTTACTAGGGAAAAAAAAGAGTTAAAAAAAAAGAAATCAAATGTTTCATAGTTTTTTAAGTTTTATCTCATGCTAGCGGAGTACTCCAGAGTTTATCTAATCTACCTAGCTAGCTATAAACAATTCTGATTCCAAAATCACCCCAGATACGCTCCATTTCCCTTACCTTATAGTGTAGTGTCTCAGAAGATATCAAGAAATGGCACATCTAAACAATTGATCAAAATATGCCAACTCTCTATAACAGAAATCTGAAATGATCATTGCAGGGTGATGCTCTTGGAAGAATCAAGTGGTAGTAGTATTTTGGGAATGGGAGACAAAGAGATCCTTTAATGACAATATTGCCTTAGTTGTTTTTCTAATATGTGACTGATCTTCTCTTTCTTTTCTACTCAAAAACATTAAGAAATTCAATTAAATAAGCATCACAACTATTATGTAAGAAACATTGGAGATCTAAAAGTAAAAATGAAATAGTCCCTGTTTTTAAAGAAGCTTATATTCAATTGGAGGATATGAATGCATACATAAGTAAATAAAGATTATATACAAAATAAATACATAGGGATGGGAACTTTCACTGGCTGCATTAGGATCTGTCCTATATATACCATAACCTTGTCTGGCATCTGGAACAATTCCCAACCCTTTCCTGTGGCCCAGGCCTTTATTTAGCTGGTTTCAGGCATAGTGATGGAAAAGTGACAAAAAGGGGATTAGAGGACAAATGTACTTTATTGTGCACATCCCAATTAGCACCCCCTCTCAAAAAAGACAAGGAAGTGGCATCTACCTCAGAGCTCAAAGACCTATAATCCTTTATATTATAATTATTGTAGTGCAATGGTAGAAATAATGCTGGACTTGGTTCCCTAGGTCCAAAAGATCGCAGTTCTAGAGGTGAAAGGGATCTGAGAAGTCAACTAACTCATACATCCCCACCCTAATATTTCAAAGAGGAAGAAACTGAGATTCATGGAGGTTACTGCTATTGTAAGCCTATAGCAATGTTAGTTATTATTGTTAAATGACTTGCCCAGTGTCATACAGGTAGTAAACATTATAGACAGAACTTAAACCAAAGTTTTCCACCATCACACATTTCCTCTTTCCTAAACCATGTGAATTTGAATAAGTCACAACTGCTGTGAACTTCTGTTTCCTCACTGGTAAAAAGGTCCTTAACAACCCTTAAAAGCTTCATATGAGGAGCTGCCAAATATTACAGCATTGGCTCCAGGAAGCAACAAGGTCCTGCAATGGTTCTCTCCAGCTCTAAGATTCCTGGAATTTGAGTCTAGGGGTTGTATTGCTGAAACATTATTTAAATTGAATCTTCTAAAACTGAATCTAATTTCAGAGCACAAGGAAGTTCAAAAGCATCTCTTGGGGGAATTTTCTTATAATAAGAATAATTACTGCTACCCTGATTTATCTTAAACGAAAATACAAATGTTCTCAGAATTGCTCTCATCAAAGTAATGTGGTTCTTAAAGGGGAAAAAAATACACATGACAAACCAACAAGGTGGAACTAGGGATAGATACACAACATATAAAAATGTTGACTCCAAGCCATGGTCCAAGCAGTAATTGTAAGGGAACTCAGGTACTGAGGCTGCTGGGACACATACTAGGGAATCAAGGGAATCAAACATTCTGCTAATCAGTTCAGAAAGAAGGAGAAGAGTAGGAATAGTTGCTAAACCTGTGGTCAATATATTGCTGGCACTATGGCAAATAATTAAAGTAAGTGATAATGAGATCATCTTAGCCGTCTCATCCATTCTTGCCTGAAGCTGGACAAGAAGAGCCTCAGGAAGTCACTTCATTTTTCATTTATCCTTTCCTCTTGCTAGAAGGAAGGGAAATGATGTCACATACCCCATTTCTGGGCAGAAAGAACCACAGGAGGTCATTTCATCTGTCCTCTTGTCTATGACAAAAATGACATATTGTTCATTCTTCTCTCTCTGGTCAGGACTAATGACTTCAAAACCACAGAGCTATTCTAATTTTTAAGAACTCCGGGTTGCCAAAACACTCCAAACCCATTCCACTATTAAATTGACAATGCGGGAAAATTATGTCCCACATGCCCTCTACTTAAGTCAAGGTACAACAGAAGCCCACTTCCACCTTCGTTGTTCTAGGTAAAAGCAGAACCTGGTCTGCTCTTGCCAACAGCTGCCACTACAGCTAACTGCCAGAAGAAAAGCTGTTTCAGAATATTAATGAAAGAAACAAAGCAGAATGTCTCAGCAGGGAAAACTTGAATGCCTCATTGTCACTTCAAGTGCAAGCCATTTCAAATGTATCTAAGATAGAGCTTATCATTTCTTCACCAAACCTACCTCTATTTCCCCAGAAATTCTATTTCTATCAATGGTGTCGCCATTCTCCTTCTCTTAGATTACACGTTTTGATTTCAACTTCAAATGAACACCTCTTTTTTCATGTCCTATATCTAGCTTATAACTAAATCCTGTCTTTTTTTTCCTTCAACATTTCTTAAATGCATCCCTTCCTCTATATTTCCAAGAGGTCATTTAGCCTCTGAATGAATCCCTACCATGGTAAAAAACCCACTAGGGCAGTTTTTCAGCTTAATTTAGCTTCCTTGTATCTCTTTCACCCATTGGTTTGAATTCTGCCCTCTGAGGCCAGACAGAACTAACAATGCCTTTTCTATATGACAGCTGTTGAGATATGAGAATAGTGATCATGCTACTCTAAGTTGTCTCTTCTCCAAATTAAAAAAAAGTAGGATTAGATGATTCTAACAGTCTATGGTTCTAAGGTCAAGAAAAAGATGAATTGCTTACAGAACTTCCTCATAGGGAGTATCCTATACAATAAAATCACATGCACAGTTCCTTTCCCCTTTTATCCTCTGCAAATAAACTTGCCCTTCCTAAGCCAGACCTCATCCCCTTCAAACACAAATTTCTTAGCTGACCTCCTTGTCTATGGTTGCCTTTCTAGAACAAACCCATGTCCCAGCACCTCCAAGAACAAACCTAGGGACTCTCTAATGGAGGCATCAGGGTGGACAGTGCCCTCTTCTAGGCTTTAAGCAGAGACATTCATTAAATTTCTAAATTTTAAAGGGTCTCAAAGAGCACTTACATATTAACAAAAGACTGGTATCCAGACAGAACAAGACAGTTTCATCATTCTCTGCCCGGGTCAAATAGCATCAATTTTGAGCACCACATTATAGGAAGGGCACTGATAGTCTGGAACACATTTGGGAAAAAATGACATAGTAATTGGGCTAGAAAACATGTATACAAAAACTAGCTGAAGGAACTAGAACCAATAAATCCTTCAGGCTAACTGTATCCTCAAGTTGAAAGACTGACATGTAGATATACAAAGCAAAAACAAAGAATAATGTGTAGAAGTTGCAAAGAGACAGATTTTGAAATCAAGAAAGATTTGTTGCTCTAAAATATAATAGTTTGCTTTGGGAAGAAATGAAGTTCCTACCATAGAGGTTTCTTAGTAGCAAAGAAACTGGGATCAAATCTAGACTCAGATATTTCCTGGCTGTGGCACTCTGGACAAATCACTTAACTCCCACTGCCTAGCCCTTACCACTCTTCTGCCTTGAAATTAATAGACACTTTTGATTCTAAGATGGAAGATAAGGGCTTAAAAAAAATAAATACAGAGTTATTGTTGGATAGGGAGGTATCAACAACTGAGGAAATCATAAAAAGCCTATGGAAGAAGATGGCACTTAAATTGAGCCTCAAAGAAATCTTGAGATTCTAAAATTAAAGAGGAAGAACATCTAAGATATGAAGGATAGCCTGTACAAGGCACAGGGACAGGAGTACAGCAAGTAGATCAGTTTAGCTGCAATGAAGAGTGTATGAGGAGGAATAAGGTGTAAACAGTCTTGAAAGATAAGCTGGAGAAAAATTGTTTTTACATTATTTCATTAATAGTCTTTCGCTAAATATAGCTGGAGGGAAAATAAAGGAGTACAGTAATTTGGTAGTTCTAGTGAGTGGAATCTAAAGAGCTCCTCCAGTGTGACTCTGTTATGATAGAGTGATTCAGTAGTAATAACAATAATAGAAACAACAACAATAATAATAGCTAGCATTTATCTAGCTCTAGGTACTCTGGTGATGTTTTACAATTATTCTTATTTGAACCTCACAACCACCCTGAAGAGATAAGTATTGATATTATCATTTTATTATTGAGGAAACTAGCAAACAGAGGTTTAGTGAATGCTCAGGGTCTAAAGTTATTAAATATCTGAGGCCAAATTTGGAATGAAGGCAGCTGTGAATGCAGGACTTTTGAACAGGTAGATTAGCTTGGCACGTGGTTTTTATTTTTATTGTTACCTTTTTATTCCTTTACTTCTAGTGATTATTAATAAATCATAAAATATAATATTTGAAGTTATTGTATATTAATTTTAATTTTTACAAGTTGACTTCTCTCTGTTCCTTTAACATGTCATTCCATCTTCTATTATGCACTTGTTGGTTTTCCCCTGTGTCTAGAATGAACTTTCTCCTTACCTCCACCTCAAAGATTCCTTTTCTCTTAAGATGTAGCTCAAGCATTGCCTCCTGTAAGAAGCTGTTCCTGATTGCTCCAATTGTTACCGGTCTCCCTTCTAGACTACCTTTTTATTTAACCGCTTTGTACGTATTTGTACTTAATCACTTTAAATTTCTACTATATGTGTGTATGCATATGTCTTTTTAGCTAAAATTCCATATTTCTTTCCAGAATGATGGGAACAGTATTCCACCAATAGTATATTACTGTGGGGGCAGCTGGGTAGCTCAGTGGATTGAGAGCCAGGCTTAGAGACAGGAGGTCCTAGGTTCAAATACGGCCTCAGACACTTCCCAGCTGTGTGTCCCTGGGCAAGTCACTTGACCCCCAATGCCTACCCTTACTACTCTCTTCTGCCTTGGAGCCAATGTACAGTATCGACTCCAAGACAGAAGGTAAATGTTTAAAAAAAAAATATATATATATATATAGTATATTACTGTGCCTGTTCTCTCAGATTCCTTCAAACAACTGTCATTTTCCTTTTTTTTAAATTGCTTGATTGTTCTCAAAAAATAAAAGCAAGATAACAACAACCCCAAGGGAAAAATGCTTAAAACTGCTAATAATAAGAGAAATGCAAATTAAAACAACTCTGAGGTTTTACTTTGCACCCATCAGACTGACAAAGATGACAAAAAAGAAGAACTGATATGTAAACAAATATTTATAATGGCAGTTCTTGTGGAAGCAAAGAATTGGTAAAGAAAGAGATGTTTATTAATTAGGAGATGTCTAAATAAGTTATGGTATATGAATATAATAGAATATTATACCATGAGAAACAATGAAAGATGGATACACAGAAACCTTGGAGAACTTTTTATATGAATTGATGGAGAATAAAGGGACTAGAACCAGGAAAATAATTTATACAAAGATTACAATTTTATAAAGGAAAACAACAGTGAAAAACTTAAAAACTATGATCAACAAAACAATCAGCCACAACTCCAGAAGACTGATATTGATTCATGCTCTCTACCTCTTGGCAGAAAGATAATGGACATTAAAAAGACAGAAGGAACACTTCATTTTCAAATATGGACAGTGAAAATTTGTTTTACTTGCGTATATTTACTGGTAATATACATTTTTTTTAAAAACCATCAATTAAACATACACACACAAACATACACAGAAGGGAAACAGAACAAAGGAGATTCAAAAGGAGACAAAAACAAGCAGAATAATGTTGGAAATACAGTGTTAAATTTAACACATACTTTTTTTTTTAAACCCTTACCTTCTGTCTTAGAATCCATACTAAGTGTCAGTTTCAAGGCAGAAGAGGATTTAGGCCTAGGCAACCGGGGTCAAGTGACTTACCCAGCATTACCCAGCTAGGAAGTGGCTGAGGCCAGACTCAAACCCAGAATCTCCCATCTCCAGGTGTGGCTCTCCATCTACAGAGCAACTTAGCTGCCCCCTCCAACATATACTTTTTTTTTTAAACCCTTACCTTCTGTCTTGGAGTCATTGCTGTGTATTGCCTCCTAGGCAGAAGCGTGGTAAGGGCTAGGCAATGGGGGTCAAGTGACTTGCCCAGGATCACACAGCTGGGAAGTGTCTGAGGCCAGATTTAAACCTAGGACCTCTTATTTCTAGGCCTACCTCTCAATCCACTGAGCTACCCAGCTGCCCCCCAACATATACTTTTTTTTTTTAATTTTTTTTTAAACCCTTGTACTTCGGTGTATTGTCTCATAGGTGGAAGATTGGTAAGGGTGGGCAATGGGGGTCAAGTGACTTGCCCAGGGTCACACAGCTGGGAAGTGGCTGAGGCCAGGTTTGAACCTAGGACCTCCTGTCTCTAGGCCTGACTCTCACTCCACTGAGCTACCCAGCTGCCCCCAACATATACTTTTTAAAAGCTGTGTATAACATAAATTCATGGCATTATTTACAAACCCCTTTTCTGATCTTCTTATGTAGAGATGTTCATGTTTGTTGAGGTTTGTCAAATTCATCAAAAAAAAAAAAAGAAACTTTGGAGGAAAAAAGCTAGAGCTACAAAGGAATTTATATTTTATCTAAAAAGCAATGGGGAATCATTGAAATTTCTTAAACAGAAGTGTGACATAGACTTGTGCTTTGTGATGATCAGTTTGTCAGCTGTGTAGAGGGCAAATTGAAGAGAGAAGAAACTGGAATCAGTGAGAACAATTACGAAAGTAGTGAAATAGTCTAGGCAAGAGGTGATAAGGACTGGACTAGGGTGATATAGGATGCATGGAGAAAAGGAAACGAGGTGGTGGGAGAGATAGGACTTGGCAACTAATTAAATATGGGGAGTGAAAAAGAATGAAGAGTTTTTCAAACCTAGATAACTACAAGCTTAGATGAGCAGATAACCTTGGAAAAAGAGGAGTAAGGAGGAGAGATGAATTTACTAGGAAAGATGAAGTTTTTCATTGAATCTGATAAGCTTATCTTCAGGAGGTAGTTTGAGATATGGGTCTAGAGAGCTCAGGAAAAAAATAAAAGGGCTGAATATGTTCAGTTGGGAGTCATCTGCACTGAGATGATAATTCCCTCCATTGAACTTTATGAGATCTTGGAGAGAAAAGAAAGCCTAGGACAGGGCTCTAGGATACATTGCTTTTTCTCATGAGAACTACCATAGATGTGGTAGTAGAAAACAGTAATGGAGGTGGAGGGTAGGCCAAGCACAGTCAATAATTTATCAGGAATCCCTGAGAACAGAGAGTATTATATACAGAATGACCTTATGTTTTGATGTGCCTATCAACACAGTGAATAGTTTCTCCCCACACTTTGGAAATAGCTCCACTTATTTGTGGGTCTTGGCTGCAACAACTATTAATGGGGAACGTCCTGACATATGAGGTTTGGAGTCCATGGCTTATACTGCTCTTAATGTTCTCCAAATCTGGGAGCTGCAGAGCCCAATGTCCCAGGTGAGCCTCAAGAAGATCTAAAGTTAGGGGATATTTGGGGAACTAAGAATCACAGGATCTTGGAGTTGCAAAGGACCTTGTAAAACACCTATTCTGATCTGGAAGTGAACAGTAATTCCCTACATACCAACATGGATAAAGAGATCATCTACCCTCTGCTAGACAATTTCCTGAGGGAGTCCATGTCACCTTTGGCCACATTTATTGTGAGAAAACTTTTCTTTTTATAGAGCTCTGCCATAAAGTAAAGAACCAGATACTGATTGAGATCCATTCATTAAAAATTGTGCCCTTAAATCTAACTTCTGGGTAATACAATTGGAGAGAACAGATTGTTGAATAATGAGTAGGAAGGTAACGGCTGTTATCAATAGTCCTAAGAGTATATCAACCTCTCTCCCACTCCAAGACTGCCTGCAAGTGGCAGAGAAAAACAGGCAAGATTAGAACCTTTGGGTAGTGTTGTTACAGGCCAGCCCATTACACGCTGGGTACAGAGCTGATACAGGAAGGGGCAGAGAGAACAAATGGATACCAAGAGACATTTATGTTACAAGTAAGCATTATGGCTCTGGGAATCTGTTGTTCCTGAGAAGCTTTCTGGGTGTATCTATTTGCATTCCCTTGTGAGCTACTCAGTAACAACAGATATGAGGATTGAACTATAGCTAGGCCCTGGCTGAAAGAAGTGATGACAAATTTGACCCATCTATGTTCTTAATTGGTTTAGTCAGCTTCATTTAAGCAAAGAATGCAAGAATCTCCAGAGCATAATCAGTTTAGCAAACTTCATCAAACCCAGATATATAAAGTTTGCAAATTTTCCTAATTACAATGTCCCTGTGGTCAATAAGAAAGGGAAGGAGGATGTCACAATCTGGGCCACCCACTGATTGACCCTTCCTAAGTCCCTCCTCCCCTACTTAGTCCTTGTCAATCTGCCCAGCAACAACAATCAGATATAAGGGCAGAGGCTGAGAGTTCTGGGTTCTCAACCACAGTATGAATCTAACTGTAATCTAGTACTCAGATTTGCATATGGGGCTGAAGGACTGGGGAGCCTAAGCTTGTAAGTCTATGAGTAATAAACTGCCTCACTTATGATCTTTGAGTGCTTGTGTTCTTCTTGGTACTCCACCCACCATCTCCTTACAATCTTGTATTGTTATTGAACTTTTTGTGTGTTTATACCATATCTTCCAACTAGATTTAAGCTCCTTTGAATAAACAAATATTAATTAAGAATTTACCTAACCAAAGGGCAAAACTTTGATCAGTCCAGGAGAAGGTTAATAAGATACATACAAGTCTTCCCAGCAAAGTTCATAATCTAATAGGAGTAATAAATCATACATAAATAATTAAGATAAAATAGAATATGGTAACTGCATGGGAGTACATAGTGCTATAAAATCAGAGAATCTCAAAGTTGTAAGGGATCTCAGCTGATATCTAGTACAATCCCTAACTGAATAAGAATCCCTTCTATAATACCTGATCAATGGTCATGCATTCTTTAAAGACCTCCAAGAAAAGGAGCTCCCACCACACTTTGGGGCAGACCATTCTACATTTGGACAGCTAATTATATAAGCTTTTCCTTATTTGATATTAAGCCTAAACATGCAAGTTTGCTACTTCCACTTGTCATTCTTAGCTTTGCCATATGAACTCAAGCAGAATAAATTTCATAATCCCACAGCCAAGTGAAAAATCTTCAAATATTTGAAGATGGTTATTCCTGCAAGAGTGGGAAGAGCAAGAATAAAAGCAGTCCATTTTACCTGGAGGATGGAATATGTAGAGAGAGTAACAGAATATAATAAAGTTAGAAAGGCAGGCTGAAGACAGATCACAGTAGGCCTTGAAAGCTAGTCTGAGGAGTATGAATTTGGCCTTGGCTCTCAAGAAGCTAGGCCTGCTTTCCCCAGCCTCCTGGCATTCTTTCCTCTTTGCTTCTTGAATAACAAAAAGACATGGTCATTGTTGGGTTTGGGTTTTTTTGTTGGGGTTTTTTTTGGGGGGGAGGGGGACAGCTACAGTAGGGAAACCAGAAGAAAGGAACCAGCTCCCTGTTTGAAGTAGACTGAGAAGGGATAGTCTACTTCAAACTGGGAAGGGATAAGAAGTGGGAGAGAGGGAGAGAGAGAGAGAGAGAGAGAGAGAGAGAGAGAGAGAGAGAGAGAGAGAGAGAGAAATGACATAAGAGAACAGATAAACTACATTCTCAAGTACTTAAATAACTGGCAGATGAGTCTTCTAATTCCACCTCAGTGGCATAGTGAACAACAGAGGACCATGCCTAGAGTAAAGACGACTAAATTCCATATCTGGCTTCAAATATTTTGTGATATGGGCAAGTCATTAACCTCTGCCTCAGTTTCCTTATTTGCAAAATGGGGACAATAATAGCATATTGAAGCAAACTTTAATACCTCAAGTTTATGAGGATTGAAGGAGATAATTGTAAAGTACTTGGCACTGTGCTGCTATTATTATTATTATTATTATTATTATTATTATTATTATTATTATTATTACCTAGTGTCAGTAATCTTTGAAAGATCATGAAGTTAAAATATTTCAATTCAGAAAAGGGTGAGCAAATAGAATCAGAACACTATAGGCTAGTGGCAAAAATCTAGAAAGTAGTATTAAAGGGATGGTTAATGAACATCTAAGAAGGGAAGAAGTGACCACAAAAAGTCAGCAAAGAAATGATCACATAAAATCAATCACACTCCTGCTAAATAGATTATAAAATCTATTTCCTTCCTTTTAGCAGGAAGATAGGGGGATTACTAGGGCAAAAAGACATCAGACTTGTACTGGGTATTTCTATTTAACTTCTTTTCTTTATTATTAATGAAGGATCAAT
>NC_058132.1:91305123-91352757 GCF_016433145.1 Gracilinanus agilis
CTCTCTCTCTCTCTCTCTCTCTCTCTCTCTCTCTCTCTGTATCTATCTATCACACTTCTGTTGTGAAGGCTTGCCAAGCCCTTTTCAGTTGGGGTTACTCATCTACCTTTGGTGTCCACCTTTCACCCAGCTTTCATCTGTGGCTCCAAGAAGCTGTAGCATGTGCAGTGGCCATGCCCCAGTAAAGCCACCTCAGCAGACTGGCTAACCCAGGATGAGAGTAATTGACAGATCTGAAACCCATCAGTGAGTTAGGGGTATGTCTGCCCCAAGAATATGAAGACTTTCCCCAGTGGAATAGGCAGATGAGAATAATTTGTTCCAATGGCCATGAAAGTGACTGAAGAAGGCACTGTGGAGAGCTTTGAGGTTGGTCAGACACTGAAGACCTTGCGTCCAAGGCCATCATCAGTCATCTTGACTTCTGTCCTGCCCCTAGATTTGGATAACTGTGGAAGAGAGGGAGGCTGATGTCTTTGTGAACCTTTTGCTCATTTAAATCCAGTTCATAAGTAAGTCATCACTCTGTGATGCCACTGGTTCTCTTCAGAACAAAGGGCAAAGCAACCCTCTCTGTGTCTCTGTCTTTGCTTCTCTCATCTATCTCTGTTTTCTGTGCCTGTTTTTTTTTTTATATCTTCTCTATCTTTATCTTTCTATCTCTACAGATTTATCCATAGATCTATGTATGTATGTTTT
This sequence comes from Gracilinanus agilis, assembly GCF_016433145.1. Taxonomy (NCBI): domain Eukaryota; kingdom Metazoa; phylum Chordata; class Mammalia; order Didelphimorphia; family Didelphidae; genus Gracilinanus; species Gracilinanus agilis. The sequence goes on from NC_058132.1 coordinate 91,305,823, forward strand.
CTGACTATGTTTATTTCTGTTTTTCTGTCTCTTTTTTTCTATCTCTCTACCTACCTACTTACTTGTCTATCTATCTATCTATCTACCTACCTATCTTTCCTTCCTTCCTTCTTTCTTTCTTTCTTTCTTTCTTTCTTTCTTTCTTTCTTTCGTTCTTTCTTTCTTTCTTTCTTTCTTTCTTTCTTTCTTTCTTTCTTTCTTTCTTTCTTTCTTCATCTATCTATCTATCTATCTATCTATCTATCTATCTATCTATCTATCAACATTAAGATTGACCAGGCAAGCAAGGAAAAAGACATAAAAAAAAAGAAGAAGAAAAAGGAGGAGGAAAAACAAGAATTGGAATCCTGAAAACCAATTTTACTGACTTTATGTTTGAGCTGTGAGCCAGGCTAGATCCTGGGAGCCACTCCTAGGCTCAGCATTAGAGACTTTTCTACCAGGAATCTTGGCTCTCTGGCATCTCAGGATCATCATAGCAACTCCCATTTCCATAGAATTGTTAAGATTTAGAGAACATTGTTCTCCCAAGAGCCCTGTATAGGGATAGAAACAAATGTCATCATTCCCATTTTATGGATGAGGAAATTGAGGCTGAGAAAAAAGAAAGTTATGTGTTCAAGGTTCACTCAGCTAGTAAGTGTAAGAGCTGGGAGATGAGCCCAGCTTCATGGTGTTCTTTGCTTTCACAAAATCATAGAACCTTGGGGCTATATGAGACTTCACAGGGACAAATCACTTCTACTTCTGTCCTGTCCTCAAAGGTGCCTTGTGGCTCTAACATTTTATAATTTGAAGCCTCTTCCAGCTCTAGCATTCTGTAATGAGACCCATCTCCCTCACTCTGAAGTTCAGTCCTGTAAGGCCTGTCTGAGTCCTGGGTTCTAAGTCCTCTTCTGGTTCTATGTTCTTCTATGTTCACTTAGAGTCCCATTAGATCAAAGTGCTGTGAAAATCTTAAATTGACATTTAAATGACAAATATTATTAGTATTGTTATTTTTATATTTTCTTATGGCTGATATTTTATGTCCTAATGCCCCATTCTGCTTTATTATATTCTGACTCCTAAGGAGATGGGACAGAAATTATTAACCGCATGGTATAGATGAGAAAATTGAGGTCCAAGGAAATAAAATGATTTGTATAAGAATGAGGTAATGAGGATCAGAACCCAGATCTCTGTTGGCTCTTTCCAGTAAATATTTAACGAATAGATAGTTGTGGCTAGGTAGCTGCAAATAAGTTATGGAGAGAGAGCTGGGCTTGGAGACAGGAAGATCTGAGTTCAAATCCAATCTCAGATATTTATCAGCTTTGTAATCTTGGCCAAATTGCTTAACCTCTATCTGACTTATTTTCCTCATCTACAAAATGAGGATAATATCACTCTGGCAGCAGGTGGAAAAGTAGATAGAATCAGGAAGACTCATCTTCATGAGTTCAAATCCATCCTCAAACCCTTACTAGCTGTGTGACTCTGGATACGTCACTAAATCCTATTGGCCTCAAGTTTCCTCATCTGTAAAATGAACTGGAGGAGGAAATAGCAAACCACTCTGGCCACTTTGGCGGGGAAAACCCCAAATAGGATCATGAAGAGTCGAACACAACTGAAAAATAACTAAATAAAAAATATCACTTACCTCCCAGGGTTGTTGTAAGAATTGAATGAATTTATATATAGATATATACATGTGTATATAAAGTACTTCACAAACTGTAAAGTATTATATAAATGCCAACTATTATTATTATTATTATTATTATTATTATTATTATTATTATTATTATTATTATTATTATTATTACCTAGTGTCAGTAATCTTTGAAAGATCATGAAGTTAAAATATTTCAATTCAGAAAAGGGTGAGCAAATAGAATCAGAACACTATAGGCTAGTGGCAAAAATCTAGAAAGTAGTATTAAAGGGATGGTTAATGAACATCTAAGAAGGGAAGAAGTGACCACAAAAAGTCAGCAAAGAAATGATCACATAAAATCAATCACACTCCTGCTAAATAGATTATAAAATCTATTTCCTTCCTTTTAGCAGGAAGATAGGGGGATTACTAGGGCAAAAAGACATCAGACTTGTACTGGGTATTTCTATTTAACTTCTTTTCTTTATTATTAATGAAGGATCAATTGGCAGGGGAAGATGAGGGGTATTTCTAGAAATGACTATAATGTAAAAACATAAGGCATTACTAAAAAAATTTTTCCCAAACAACATGTCATTACAAGCTCATTCCATTTATGATTGTATTTTCTTTTTAATTAATTTTTTATTTAGCCCCTTCCACCTCTCTCCACACCACTGAAGATATCAGTCAACAAAATACAAAGATTATGTCTTTCATGTTTCCATTTCTCAGTTCATTCTCTAGACGTGAACATTTGGGAGATAATTCTTCAAATATTAAATCTGTAAATGCACATAAAGTTCCCTTAATTCGACTGATTTCATTCTTCATTATCTATGTAATTGTTGCCAAGATTTAAAAAAATTAATCTGTTCTTCATTTCTTACAGTGCAGAATATTCCACCACAATCATATTAACACAATTAGGTTAAGCCATTTCCCAACTGTTGGACATATCCTTGATTTTCAGTTCAATGTCACTACAAAGAAAGTTGCTATAAATGCTTGGGAATATAAGGATTTTTTCCCCTTTCTCTCCTGATTTTCTTAGATCTAAGGATATTCGCAATTTTATAGCTCTTTGGGCATAATTCCAAATTATTCTCCAAAATGTTGGATCAATTCACAGTTCCACCAACAGTATTAGCAGTGTCCCCATTTTTCCACATCCTCTCCAACATTTATCATTTTGTCCTTTTGTCATTTTAGCCAATCTGATGGGTGTGAAATATCAGAACTGTTTTGGTTTGCATTTCCCTAATCAGTAGTGATTTTGACCATTTTTACATGTACCTCTATATGGCTTTGATTTCTTCATCCAAAGACTGTCATCTCTTTTGCCCATTTATCAGCTGAAGGATGGCTCTTATTCTCATAAAGTTAATAAATAGTTCAATATATTTTCAATATGAGACCTCTGATAAGACTTATTATTATTTTTTCAGGGGTTTATCAATAATAGCAAGAAACACGACCAATGTCACTGTTGTCTCTCATTGTCTCTTCTATTCCAGCCAAGAGATAACTGGTCTGTCTTCCCCATAAAAAGTCTTCCTTTATCAAAACTTGTTCTTTTCCATTCATTCCATCCCACTGGATTTGGTTCAAAAGTTGGAAAGTGTATACTATCAAATGATTATAGGACTTAGAACTCAATGAGCCTTAAATATTCCAGCTCCTTTGGAATTGAGATCAAGAGAGAAGAAAAAGAACTTGCTGAATACATCACACAGTTAAGATTAGAAAATAAATTGAACAATTTACTGTGTTGCTTATTGTGTGCAGAGCCCTGAAATCAGTCCTTGCTGAAGCTCAAGGTGTAGATAAGAGTTCCCACTCTCACGAAATTCAGTCTAGTAGAAGGGTACACATGACAAATACACACAGATAACAATAACACACAGATAAAGTAATACATAATAAATGTATTAATTAGACAAAGTGTTATTATGTAGGTTCAAGGGATAAGATTGTTGCCAATATAGAATCAGAGAACACTTTCTGGAAAAGTCAAAACTTAGAAGAGAAGAATTTCAGAGAATCTGAACTAGAAAGGACCTCAGAAATTAACAATAGTGCAATGGTTAACAAATCCAGTGAGTCATCTTCCCATCAGATCACAGGTGCATCTTTATCTTTTACTGTGATGACTGATTTTCACTGGGTATTGAGGTTTTAGTCCCAACCTTCTTTTAAATTCCCCATTTTACTGTTACTGCTAAAGTTTACAACTCTGAATACAGTTCCAGAGTAGCTGAGGAAAAAGATGTCTAACTTCCAAAACACAATCTTGCAAAAAGGAAAAACAAGCCTCTCCCACTATGTGTCTCTACATCTACATTGACCTTGTTTTAAGAGTGGAAGCTCTTTTGGGATGCAAGGACAGAAAAGGAGACTAATTCAACCTAAATAATCCCGTCTTCTGTGGTATAATCCCGTCTTCTATGGTATAGTCCTGTCTTCCTGGTATCCTGGAGAGAGGTCTAATTTTGCAAGAAAAGGACTTGGATTTGAATATCAACTCTACACCTCATTCCCTGGCTTATCTTGGATAAATCACTTCAACCTTCCTAGGCCTCAATTTCCTCCACTATGGAATCAAGGTGTTAGATTAGATGATCCCTAGAATCCTTTATTGGTTCTAATTTTATGATCCTTTGATTTCTGGAAGTGGTTTCCAATGTTTATGGATTAGCTAGGAAGAATATGCAAAAGAGTTTTTTACTTCAGGATACAAAAACACTAAGTTCTTATTCCAAGGGGAAAAACAAAAACAGGAAGAGGTGAAAAGTGGATCCTCTGCCATCCAGGGGCAACAAAAGGAAAGAGGGCAAAGGGACACAAAGGAGAAAGAAAGGGTAGTATTCAGTGGAGCAGCTTGTCACATTTACTGAACAGCAGGCATACCAGCTGCTCTTAAGCTCTTCATATTCAAAGCAATGGTATGGCTGTGTTTGGACTGGAACAAGGAAAGTTGATAGTACATTCTGACAGCAAGGAACATAGTACACAGGGGAATCTTGAGAATGATACCTAATCTGTTCCCCAAGATAGTGAGGCAGGAGGTCTATGTAACTAGAGCCAAGAGCCACAAGGTCTGAGCCCTGAGTGCTGCTTCTCAGGCAATCATCAGAGGCAAGCTCTGAAAGTGCCTGAAGAACCTTGCAATCATCTTCATTTTTTTCCCCCCAAAATGCTAACTGCAATTTTAAAGACTCACATTTAACAAGCATCAGTAGAAAAATTCAAAAACATTTACCATCAGACTGTGCTGCCAATTTTGTTGTTGTTGTTTTTTAAACTATTAACTTCTGTGTATTGGCTCCTTGTTGGAAGAGTGGTAAGGGTGAGCAATGGGGGTCAAGTGACTTGCCCAGGATCACATAGCTGGGAAGTGTCTGAGGCCGTATTTGAACCTAGGACCTTCAGTCTCTAGGCCTGACTCTCAATCCACTTAGCTACCCAGCTGCCCCTGTGTTGCCAATTTTGAAAACATGCCAAGAACACACCCAGCTATTTAAGAATGAAAAGATCATAGACTGTTAAGAATCTTAGAAATCAACTTATCCAAAAGAAGGGGAAACTGGTCGAGAAAGGAAAATCAAACATTTTTCCAAGAGCAAATCTGGGGCAGTACTGACTTGAATCCAGGTTCCTAAGTGCATCCCTTTATATGACAGCCCAAATATATGAAGACCATTATCATATCTTCCAGAATTTGACTCTCTGCTGGCCTAAGGTACATGCACTCTTTTTCAGAACAATGTCTTTCCACTATATCATGATGGAACAGTGCTTCTCAGTCAAACTCAACTCAGTCTTGGATTAAGTTAAAAATACATTATTATCAGAGGCATTCTAGATCCATTAGAATATCTAATAAGCCCAAATGAAAAGTAATTCTGGATCAATCTAATGAATGATATTGTGAGAAAAGATGGAGAAAGATTCGATAGAACCTGAAAGGGATATCATCCACTATTTCAGGACTTGGCGTTCAAAAAAGTGGGGAAAATAATCTACTGCTTTGAAGTGAGATTTATCTGCTTCCTGGAGTGGAGCTAGGTATCTAATATGTCAGGAGTAGGGTTTAGGGGTAGAGGTCCTCTGGAATTAGGGTTTCTAATAGTCTCAGAAGTAGTATTGAGGATGTTTGTCTTTAAAGGAGAATTTAGCACTAGGGTGACTGATAGTTTCTGGGAATAGGATTTGACAGATGTCTATCTTTAGGGACTTGAGTTTAGGTTTGTCAGAAGTTTTGACTTCCAGGAGTTGACAGAAAATTATTTTCTAATGCAGATGCTTGAAGATAGAGTCTTTGCTGACTTTGTGTCAGAGGCAAGGCCCCCCTATTGCCCCACTGACTTGCTGGGTGACCATGTATGCAATTATAGTTCCTAGAAGAGAGAACAATGTAGGCCATTGTAGTAATAATAATTGCTCAGATTTATATAATATTTATGGTTCACAAAGTGCATTCCTTTGTGAGCAAAAGAGACAGAAAATCATAATAGAGTCCTACATTTAAAGTCAGAAGATGTGGGCTTGAGTTGTAGTTATAGATTCCTCACTTATTAGCTCTGAGATCTTTGTCATACTAGATAATCTCCATGTTCCTCTCCAGTACTAAAAGCCTATCAATCTGCAAGCCTATAAGACAGGACTGAGGACAAAATAGACTCTCCAAACTCACAATGCAATAGTGTGAGAAAGCACAGTGTTATGAAACAGAAGAGCCAGGTTCCCAAAGCCAAGTTCTGGGTGTCGGGAGGGAGGTGGTGATTTGATCTTGGTCAACATCCTTGGTCAACATCCAGTCAAGCTGGATGAAGTCAGGAGACTGAGATGGGCCCAGATACACTGCAACAACTCCTTCACTCATCAACTTCTTGGCTGACAGCTGCTAGAGGACTAAATGGTGACAGACAAGGAACTATCATAAAGGAGACCCACTCAGGAGTGCTAGAGAGCGGGAAATAAAGCTTGGCACAGACCAGAGTTCAGTGAGCATAGACAGAAACACTCCTTGGACAGATGTTTTGTGCCAAAGGCTTAGTTGCTATAGGAAGCAATTATTAGGGAGATGACTTGTTTGCCAAGGCCCTCCCACTCTTGTCCAATAGCTTCTCTATGCTTAGTGAACTAAAGTGGGGGGGTGGGAGGCAGAGTAAAAAGGTACATGAAAAGAAAAGGCAGGTAAGAGATGAGCTTTCACAACTAAAATCAACATTTTTTACTTTTTTTTCTTCTGGCTTCCAAACAATGTTGGGTCTTAGGGACTGGGTAGTAACCCCTGGTGAAGCAGCTCCTTCTGGTTCTCCTTTGATGCCATGGGCTAGTTCATCTTCAGACTAATTAGTTAATAACCCTCTTGACCAAGATCTGTCACAAAGTAGGGTTTTCCATGACAGATGTATAAGTTTCCACTATGATATTGGTAAAGAGCTATGAAGCTCTTATTCAACACTTTCAGTGACATAGAACTTCCTCTCCAAGGGCAGCATGCCCAGTAGAGGACAGCTCAAAACCTTTCCCTTATGCCACAATCCACTTCCCATTCATTGTTCTTAATTCTGCCATGTGAGACATATTACTCACACTCACACATCCCTATACAAACACTTTTAGAGTTGGAAAACACCACAAAGATCATTTAGACTAATCCATATCTGATTAGGAATCCTAGCTACCACATCTCTGATAAGTAGAATGAGTCTTATGTATATTATCTTATACAGGATAATATATATATACATATGTTATATCTTATATATGATAGTCATTTAAATACCTCAAGGAAGTTATAATGAGTCCCCCCCCAAGTCTTCTCTTATCAAGGGTCAATATCCACTGTTCTTTCAAAAAATTCCTGGGGCAGCTGGATAGCTCAGTGGAGTGAGAGTCAGGCCTAGAGACAGGAGGTCCTAGGTTCAAACCCGGCCTCAGCCACTTCCCAGCTGTGTGACCCTGGGCAAGTCACTTGACCCCCATTGCCCACCCTTACCAATCTTCCACCTATGAGACAATACACCTAAGTACAAGGGTAAAAAAAAAATTCCTATTAGCTATGGTTTACAGTCCTCACCCTCATCCCTTGGAGGAGCTGCACCTTGACCCAACTCTTCCTAAAATGCACCCCAAAGTGACCATAATATTCTAGATATAATTAGAGTATTGTATTTTCCCTATGAGTATCCTTCAAATATTTTTAAACAGTGGTCATGTTTCCAAGCAACGAAACCCTTCTCTGGACAAACTCAATTTTGTTAATGATTCTTCTAAAATGTGTGGTCTAGGCCTGCACACAATACTCTTAACATGGTCTGACTTGGGCAGCAGATAACAGGGCTACCACCTCCCTTGCTCTTGAACAAAATTCCTATATAGGCTCCTATAGAGTCTCAGGCTTCATCAAACCAAGAAATCTTTCCTCTGATATATTTCAGCTTGTGGGTGTAATTGGTTTCTCAAAGGCCAACCACACATATACTCTGGGAAAATCCTAACAAATCTGAAGTGCTTCAAGTACAGACACAGTGATAAACTGTTTGTCAGCCTAGCTAAGCCTAAGAAAGTTCCATGACTAAAAGCTTGGCTACTAGAGAATGGTTATTTTTTGGCGATAGGACCTCATAAGCACCTCTAGGCTCTAAGGGACTGATCTATATTAGTGAAGAGTGTTCATAAATACCCTTGCAGCACCGACATATAAGACTGCATTTGTTATCTTGGCTACCATGTCTTACTGCTGGTTCATTCTATTACATGGTGAGTGACTCATATTGGGATTGTTTAGTAATAAGGCTCCTCAGTTGCTACGCTAAGGTCTGCTTCCACACCTCTGCTGATACATTCTTTCCCACCACCATACTTGCCCCACCTCTGTTCTCAACAAACAAGATTCACTATTCTCTTTAATACATCGCTCAGAACCTACCTCTCCTTCAAAAATCTTGCTGTGATTAATCCAATGCAACTCCATTTATTACTAAACACTGCATCACCAAAACACAGGTGTATTTGGTCTATACCGACTATCTCAAAATTTGGCACTATCTTAACTAGCCGAGCTTGTGTCCTGGTACATTTTATCTACCCTCTACCCTAGCGCAGTACTGCACTGTACAGCTTGGTCTGGTTTCTGCATTAACTCCTACATGAGTCAGGCTCCCTTATATCCCATCTGTGCACAAGCTCTTCAATTCTACTTCACAAATGTATATGAAGTCCCTACTACATTTGGAAGTCAATAGAGCAGGAGGTAGCCCCAACTTTCAAGGAATTTACAGTTTAACAAGCAGATATGACATGTACGCAATTACCTATTTAACAAAAGAAATATGTTAAGTATAACAAAGATGACCAGGAAAAGCGTTAGAAGAAAATCTGAGGAGAGGTTACTTTTTAAGCTTCTTTCCCACCTGAAGTATCCATCCCTTCTCTACTTCTTATCCACAGTCTACTTATAATGATAATAATGATTATGCTCACTTCTGTAGCACTTTAACATTTACAAAATTTCTTTACAACACTTTATCATAACATTTCTGTGAAATAAACACTCAGGTTTATAATTCTATTACAAACTACCTGTATGACCTTGGATAAGCTCTTAATTTTTCTGGGCCTGTTTCCTCATCTATAAACTGAGGTCCTGCGTTAGATGACTGCTAAGATTCTGTTCCAAATCTAAATCTATGAGCTTCATTTTACTGAGAATCTGAGGTTAAAACAGTGAAATGGCTTCTTCATGAATGCAGGGCTGGTTAAGTCAGGACACAAAACCACAGTACCTTGATTCCAAGTTTACCACACTAACTCCTCCATTAGTACTCGAGTCAATTCTCACCTCCTCTATGAAAACTTTTAGTACTACTGTGGCCCATGACGATTCATACTCTTTGCCTTTGGAAAGCAACATGGCATAATGAAAAATGTTTTGCCTTCTCAGAAAGAGGACCTGGGTTCAAATACTATCCTGAAGTTTACTACTTGTGTGTATCATTGAATGAGTCACTTATGTACTGATTCTAAATCCAACTAACTCTTACAGTGTATGTGTGTGCATATACGTAAATGTATAAACATGTATACACATTTACACGTGTCAGCATGCATGCTCATACACATGCATACATATGTGTATACACTTTCTTTCATGCTATTTAACTCTTTCAGTGACAAATACTTTATTTCGCCTACCAAACCTATTATTGGCTTGGTAGATCCCCAAGTTAAGTCGCTTCCCTATGCTTTACCTCCAGTGTGTCTTTCTTTTTTAAGATTTTTTTAAGATTTTGTCTTAGAATCAATACTAGGTATTGGTTCAAAGGCAGAAGTAAGGGCTAAGCAATTGGGGTTAAGTGGCTTACCCAGGTCACACAGCTAGGAAATATCTAAGGCCAGATTTGAATCCAGGACTTCCCAACTCTAGGCCTGGCTCTCTATCCTCTGAGGCACTGAGGTGTTTCTTTCATGTGTCTTAAGAAGTTGATATTGGTCCCAAAGTTGTCATACTTAGATTGCTAAAATGAGTAAACCCATATGGCCTGCCATACTTCCTCTCTCCGATATCCCACATTTTTGGATCACAAAATTTAGGATCATCTAGCCTAACCCTTTCATTTTATAGAAAAGAAAACTTGAGACCCAGAAAAAGAAAGTGACTCACAGGACCCTGAAAGGGCAGTTGCAGATGGTGGATGAGTAGGTAACTATCAACACTTGTGTTGTTCACATAAACATTCGAAAATTTAAACTAATCTAGCAAACTTTTGTTTTGCCAGGTGGACAGTGTGACTATTAGAAACATAAGCTTTTCCTTTTCATTCTGGTACCAGCTGCTTCTCTGGGCACAGTTCCTCATGATACCCCTGGTTCTGCCCCTCTATACAAAAGGACCACACTCAAGATCCTTTAACCAACCACACTAAATTCCTCAGAAAGACAAATACCAATATTTCTAGCCCCTAGATGAGTTTATGGCACAAACTGGCTTGTTAAGGAAAGATAAGATTTTTTTTCCCCACCTACCCTGAAAGCTACTTGGAGGGGAAATAAAATCCTGAGAAGCACAAAGGAGCACAAGTAGGAGAGAGTGTTGGGGGCTCAACTCTTGTTCCTGGACAATGAAATCCTACAAGACAAACAGATTTGATCTAATATATTAAAAAACATAGTTGGACTTCCTTTGGTAGTAAAAAACTAGGAACAAAGTGAACACTCATCAAATGCAGAATGGTTGCAATAGTTGTGGCTATAAGAATGTAGCTTTTTTGTTTTTATTGTACAACAAGAAATAATGAATATGAGGAATTCCAAGAACCATGGAAAGAGCTGAATGAAATGATACAATGAGATAAGCAAAACCTATATGGCATTATATGTAATGATTTAAACAATGTAAATGAAAATGTTAGTAAGAGGAAGTCAAACTCTAAACAACTGAAAAGCAAATAATGGTCACAGAAAGAATAGATTAGCCAAACATTTTGGTAGAGAATTAAGACTACCTGAGCAGAATGTTGTTTACGTAGTCAGATATAATTGCATTGGGTATTGTTCCTTAGCTCTTTTTGTTGTTGTTGTTACCAAAGAGTGTTCAGTTTGGATGAGGTAAGAGACAGAGGCTACTTCCAGAAACAAATATGATGTAAATACAAAAAAGTATCAGTGAAACTTATTTTTTTTAAATACCAGTGGCTGTGCCTGTTCTTTTTTTGAAAGAATCCAGGGACAGTCCCATGAGTCAAACTTAATTAGCTGGTTCAGATCTAATTATTCTGATGGTTAAGAAATTCCTTCTTATGTCTACAATCTCTCTTGCTTTTTATAAGCCTATTTCCCTTTGTCTAATTTTCCACAGACATAAAGATCAAGTGTCCAGCATACTCCTGAAATAAACTTTTCATGTCTATGAAAACTTTAAGATAGCTATAGAAACTATTGTCTAATGGACTGTTATGGGAAAGTCCTGCTTGGCTGTAGTAATCTGCTTTGGCCCTGATAGCAGAACAAGGACAGACATCATTCAGAAAGGAAAGGGAGGGTAGGAAGGGGCAGCGGATAGTGCCAAGTGGCTTCATTGGCAGTTGTAATAAACTCTTGTAGAGAGCTCGAAAGAAAGACATCACTAAGCCTCTGTATCTAGTCGAAGTGGATGAACATTAATCAAGCCATTGGTCCATGTACTCACAAATTGTGTCTCAAAGTAAATCTTGCAATTCTGAAACCTTGATGCAATCCTTAACTTCTCACTCCGGTTCTATTCCAATTACTCACCAAAGCCTACACACCTGGAAATGTCTCTTGCCTCTATCCTTTTCTCTATCTTCATGCCCTCTTACCCCTGTGATGGCAGCAGCCTCTTCCTTTCCAATCACTCCACCTGTATTTATCATACACATAAATCCAAAGGCTTCTTCCCACAACACAGAGAGATGACCTTTTGATGCACAGGAACCTGACATGATCGCTCCTCCAAGAGTCCAGACCCTTTAGCCTTGGTTCTGAGGTCTTTCCCTAGTTTGTAACCAACTGATGTTTCCAGTCCAATTTTCTACTACTTGTCAACAAGCAGCCTTTACTCAAACTGAATTATTTGTTGTTCATTGAAAACATCATGTCATTATCCATCCTGAGTGACACTGATCTTATCATTCACCCTATTTATTAAGAAGATTTTCTCTTATCCTTTCCATGCACCTAAATTTTTTCCTTCAAAATCTAGTTTCATGTCCTTTTTTCTTACCTGACTGTTCCAACCTTTGCTAATAAAAAGAAGTACCTAGAACCACTTGGTGTGTTCCAGCTAAGGAGGTTAAATTTGGAAGGATGGAATAGAGCAGTGATGGCAAACCTTAGAGACCCTAGAGACTGAGTGCCCAAACTGCAATCCTCAAGCCACATGTGAGTCCACCACCTTACGCCAGACAGGAGGGGGGAAAGCACTCCCATTGAGCTGCTGGGCAGAGAGGCAGGTCATGTGAGAAAAATCCTCAGGCGTAGGTGGAGAGAGGGAAGGGAACAGCCCCCTCTACCATGCTCTGGCACATGTGTCATAGGTTTGCCAACACAGGAATAGGCCATCTCTAAACATCTGTAGGGCTCATTTGGCACTAGGTTTCTTCAACCTTCTCTGGACTTGTAATAGTATGTTAATACTTAAGTACTCAAATTATTTCTAATCTCATTTTGTGGGTATTCCCTCCAATGATATAGACTACAACCCATCCTTTAAAGAGATTTCTATCTGTGGTCTTCCATAAACTCTTCGCAGAGGGATCTATCCAACGTTCTGGGGTTCTTAGCTGATTTCTTGACATTATAATGGTACTGATTGAACAAGCAGTCTGTTATCATGACTTGTAGCATCTAAAGAATACTGACAAAAAATATGGGCCTTCTTTTAATGAGCAGCCTAAAGGAATTTTTCTAATTTCCCAGAGGCAATCAAACCTGCTCCCCTCTCCCTGTTCAATTCTGTGACCAATTCATTGTCCAAATATAGTGTCTGACATCTATAAATCGATATTTATCCACCAATCTATGGACATACACACAGATGGACAAGTTTTACAGATTATTCTTCTTACTGCATATCATGGTCCGAATGATAGGAATTTTTCATCTAGTTGGCTTTTCACATATGGATAGTTAAGCCAAAATCTTCAAATTTAAATTATGAATCTTATTTAGGAAGCTCCAAAATATTGTAGGGCTTGAAATACAATCTCATCCACATACAAGGGCATTTGTAGAACCTCACCATCTCTGAGAAATCTTCTCTCAAGTTAGATTTTGTTAAATTTTCTCCAAGAGAGTAGCACCTTTGGTAAGTGTACATTTTGATATTAATGACCAGTTTGTCAATATCCTTTCTAAAATGCATAAGACCTGAACAAAATTTTCTAAAAAGAGGCTAGTAAGGACTAACAAGAATTATTACAAGCTAGCAAGGAGAATAAGTACTATCGCCTCTCTAACTAGGTCTGTTCTAGAAATACAACTGAGATTGAAATGTGGTATCTAAGAATCTAAAACACCCCAAGACACTGAACTGCTGGCCATTTTAGAACACAAGATAATTCCTTTGCCTTCCCATGTATGTTGGGACTTATGCTCCCACTACTGAGGAAGTAGCTATTCTTTCTCCCCAGCCCAGTCCCCAGGGAGTACTCACAGAGAGGGGGCCCAAACAGCACTGTGTCTAGGGCTTTCAGCTGTAGCTTTTGCCTGTGACTCCGGTCAGTCATCTTAAGAACAGTACCTGTCATTGTTGCATTGGTAATTGCTAACCTATAGAGAAAAAGAACAAATTCAAATTAATAAATTTCAATTCAACAAATGCTAAGTGGTACCAAGGCCCCCAAGAGACCACAGAGAAGATGCAAATCCTATTTCCTGTGATGAAGAAGTTACTACCTTTGAAAATAGTACATTTTATTTCTGAACAACTCTAATGGCTAAGATGTGTTTTCTTACAATTCTAAATTTTTACTGCTTTACAACTTCTCCCCATCTGTCCCTGAAACTTTCCCTCTGGGATGAAACAAAATAGGTCTAATCCTTCTTCCACATGAGGGTCCTTCAATAACTTAAAAATAGGTGTTAACTATAGGTCTGCTCTTTCTTCTCAAGTTTTCTATTCTCAAAGCTAAAAATTCCAAACTACTTCAAAATATCTTCACAAATCAAGAACTCAAGGCCCTTTACCATCTTGGTTGCTCTTTTTTTTTTTTTTTTTTTAAACCCTTACCTTCTGTCTTAGAGTCAATATCGTGTATTGGCTCCAAGGCAGAAGAGTGGTAAGGGTAGGCAATGGGGGTCAAGTGACTTGCCCAGGGTCACACAGCTAGGAAGTGGCTGAGGCCAGATTTGAACCTAGGACCTCCCGTCTCTAGGCCTGACTCTCAATCCACTGAGCTACCCAGCTGCTCCCCTTGGTTGCTCTTTTATGAACATGCTCCAGATTATCAATGGCCTTCCAAAACTGTGGTAACTAGAACTGAGCATAACACTTATGATATGGTCTAACCAGGGCAGAATACAATGAGATTATCACCTCCCTATTTCTTCACATCATGTGGGTTTCCAAACTTTTCCTTAATACTAGTAACTTCTCTCTATATATCTAATTATCTCCTATTTATCCAATATAGAGCTTGTCTGTATATATTCATTTGCTTGTCATATTCTCTATTAGTCTGTGAATTACTTGGGATGGCCTGGTTTTTGCCTCCTTTTTATTGGTTCTAAGGCAGAAGAGTGGTAAGGGCTAGGTAATGGGAGTTAAGTGACTTGCCCAGGGTCACACAGCTGGGAAGTGTCTGAGGTCAGATTTTAACCCAGGACCTCCCATCTCTAAACCTGGCTCTTAATCCACTGAGCCACTCAGCTGCCCCTCTGTTTCATTTTAGAAAACATTTTCATGTTCTGATCTAGGCAAGATGTAGACAGGAGGAATTACATAATATTTCCCTTTCTGTTTTGCTTAAACAACATTATTAATTTGCATAATAAGCTTACAAAAGAAAGAAGCCTGAAAAATTAAAGGTCATATACAAATTTATAAGTGTAGGTGTTATACTCTACTTCTCACTTTCCTCCACCCTGGATGGCCAGTCAATAGCAAAATCTTATTTTTACCTTCAAAACATTTCTCAAATGTATCTACTTCTCTCTATTCATACGTCTAGAACTCTAGTTCAGCCCCTCACTGCCTCTTGCCTAAACTACTGAAATAGCCTTACAATTAGTCTCCATGCCCCCAAAATAATTTCCTCTCTAACCCACTGTCTGCAGTTATCAATGTTGAACCTTCCTAAAGTGAGAACCTGACTATGATATTCATCTAATCAAACTCCAGTGGTTTCCAATAGCCTTTAGCCTCAAAAATAAACTAGTCTTTAAAGTCCTTCATAATTGGGACCCAACCTACCTTTCTTGTCCTGTTACATACATTACTTTCCCTTATTACCCTCTGCAATCCAGACAGGCTTTCTTGCGTTTTCTTGCATACATGACATTCCATCTTCTCTCTTCGAGCCAATACACACTGGTTGTCTCCAGACCTGGAAGGTTTTCCCTCCTCCCTACTTTTTAAAAATTCCTTTCTTTCTTCAAAGAACAACTCAAGGCTTTTACATGAATATATAAGTGCAGACAGATATGTACAGCTAGGTGACACAGTAGACAGAGTGCTGAGCCTGGAAGACCAATTCAAATCCTAGATCTAGATGGCCTCCAAATATGGGATCAGACTCTAGTTATGTCACCCTTGGCAAGTCACTTAACTTCTGTTTGTTTCAGTTTCCTTAACTGTAAAATGGGGCTAATAATATACCTACCTCTCAGGGTTGCTGTGAGGACCAAGAGATAATATTTGTGGAGTACTTGGCACAAGGCCTGGAATATAGTAGGTACTTAATAAGTACTTGTTCCCTTCCCTTTCTCTTCCCCTTGGTTGACTGATTACTCTCCCCTGATACTGATGGGGAGGATGAAGGGGAAATGGCTGAGGAAGAGGAGGAGAGAGACAAATGTAAGCTCCTTGAGGGAAGAGACTATTCATTTTTGTCATCATATCCCTAGTGTTTACTGAAGTGCCTTGCAGATGGTAAGTTTAATAAATGGGGTACTGAAATAAAAGAAGGGAAAAGCAGGGATAAGAGGACTTGATAGGGAGGGCAGAAAGAAAATCAGAAGTGGGTAAGAGAAAGTAGCTCCTGTACCTTAACTGCTTTGGTCTGGTCCTTCCAAGCCATTATATTTCATCTTCACTCTTCCTCATTCCACAAACCCCATCAGTTGCCAAATCTTCTCTTTTTTACTTTGGGACATTATTCAAGTATGGCCCTTCCCTGTACTCATATGGAGTATTACCTTAGTTCAGGTCTTTCTCATCTTCTCCCTGGACTACTGTAGGAGAAAGGACCCAAAGGACTGCCTGGCTTTGAGTTCTCAGTCTACTATGGACTACCTGTGGGACACTGACCAAGTCACTTCACCTTTGTGGATCTTAGTTTCCTCTTCTGTAAAGTGAGGGGATTGGACTGGTCTCTGGGGTTGCCTTTGCATATCTAAATCCATGCTCCTAAGACTCTAAGGGAAGAACAGGAGAGAAGGAGCAGAGAAGAGAAAAGATAGGATTAAGAGAAGAGTAGAAGAAGGAAAGGAGGAAGAAGAGGGGAGGACTAAGGTCAAGGGAACAATGAATAACTTTTACATAATGTTTTGAGGTTTACAAAATACTCTCCCTATGAGTGGTTTACAAAACACTCTCCTGTGAGACAGTGCAATTTTCTTTTACCTTATTTTTCAGGTCAGGAAACCAAGGATCAGAAAGTTAACTGATTTGCTCATGGTCAATAATTACACAACCAGGCAATACTGGGACCAGGAATAATGTCAGAGGCTTTTAATTTCAAGTACAATAGCCCTTCTATCCTATAAAGTTGCCTCTAAGAGGGGTATTAAAAATAACAATTTGCAAAATCTATATTACATGCATAACCCACAAAATTAGAGTTAATTTTTTTCTGGTTTCTAAAGACTCCTAATCTAACCCTGAGATTCTAAGCAGCTGTTATAGTCATCAACTGAACTCCCAGGCCAGTTCCTGTGAGGGGCACAGGGTACCAGGTAATATATCTGTGTTGGAGAGTAGGTGAAGCCCAGGAGCCAGTCCTCTGATTGATCAGGGAATATGGTACAGAAAAGAAGAAATTCTGTGGAAGACTACCTCTAAAGACAAATCTGAGTCCAGAGAAATGCCTCAAGCTAGATGGGACACCATCACACTAGCTTATGGCATGACTGTCTTCTTCTCCCTC
This sequence comes from Gracilinanus agilis, assembly GCF_016433145.1. NCBI lineage: Eukaryota > Metazoa > Chordata > Mammalia > Didelphimorphia > Didelphidae > Gracilinanus > Gracilinanus agilis. Next base: position 91,323,301 of record NC_058132.1, read on the forward strand.
TCATTGCCCTCCCTTCCCTTTATCCCATGCAGACCTTGGCATTGCATGGCCACTGAGCTGCAGTTTCCGGAAGGTTTCCTCATACTGTGGTAACTCCACATATGTGATCAGCCACTGTACCACCTCATCCACGGTCCAGTTGTATACTGTGGGAGAAAAGAGGCAAGTGCCATTAGGGAGAACAGATCAAGCAGATCATCTCTTCCTCATCCTTTCAGGAGCCAGTGAAATATCCTTTGTACAGTTAATTACATCTCTTTTCACCTGGGGTTAAAGGGAATCCCCCAACCATTTTTCAGTTTCCCATACCTAAGCCTTTTTTCAGAATGGTCCAAGGAAACTTGAAGGCCAGTACTTATCCAGTATAGAGGTCTATAGTTACAGGATGTTATTCATAAATACCTACTGTTATGTTTCTATAATCTCTCTCCTCTAAGTTGTCACAATATTCTGTACCTCTTGTAGGCAAAGAATCATATTCTGCCTGGCACTTAATTTATGTGATTGTGTTCCTACACTAAGGTTCTCTTCAGATACTTCTTAGTAGTAAGAAGGAGAGCTGGTGCTCTTGAAGGCTATGGACATAGGATGTAAACTCTGGCAGATCTTACCAAGTCAGAAAGTTTAGACATAAAGATGGACCAGATGTCTATGGTCTTGATTAGGAAAGAAAGGTACATTATCAGAAGGTTGAACCTCAGGGAAGGATACTTTTCTTAATCAAAGCAACTCATGAAGACTATCTACCAAGGCATAGAGGGACTGAAAATTGGGCGAGTTAAAGGAAACTTTGAATAGTTCTCAAAATATGATGTCTCACTGATGCGCCTTTAAAGAAGTCTTTGAGATCAAAACTATTTTCATAATAATAGTAAAATGTTTTAATTTTTATACTGGTAAATAGTAATAGATTTATTCCACATAAGAAAAGCTCTTTGAGGGGGGTCCTCAATAATTTCTAAGGGCATAAAGGGGTCCTAAGACTAAAAAGTTTGGAAATCCTGGACATATACCAACAAAATCATGAACCTTGTGAACTAAATTTAAAGTATATATAGGTCTCATATCACCCCTACCAGACTAAGTTCTATAAAAGTAACTACTACATTTTACTCACCTTTTCATAGTACTTAAGGTAGGACTGGTAGAGACCCAAGTGAGCTTAGTACAGATTTGCTGGACTGCATTGAAAATGAACATAATAATAAGCCTGGAAATCTATTCGTGCTCAATATAGAAGTTCTGATTTAAAACAAGGGACCAGAAAACAAGTTTCAAGAGGGAAGCTATACAGAACACCAAAGGGCAAAGAAGATATAAATGAATGAAGACAAAGGCAATAGTTACCAGGCAAGTCTGGACAAAGACAGAGGGATGAACAGGAAGGGGGAAGAGATTCTAAGAGCTTGCAGAAGTCCTAGGGGTGAATCTAAAAAGGAAAGGAAGAAAGATACAAATCCAGTTCCCAGGGATGAATTTGGACCCTAGGATGGAAAAAAAAAGCATGCTAATGATGGCTCAATATTTCAAGGATTCATAATTTCATCAGTATGAATCCTGACTTCACTAATGTAAGGTTCCAATACCCTCCACACATTAGTAGATTGTTTCATGAGTTGCTATGGCCATAAAAATTCATTACCTGGTGATGAATTCTCAGTAAACTTCTCCACAAACAGTTAAGTTTGTCCTTGGGAGACAAACTCATAGTCCATCACTAGGCCTGAAATATTTTCTAGTATTGCAGGACTTGCCAGAGCTTGTATACCACTAATATAACCTCTGAGAACCCAGGGTCACCAATAAGCTAACAGAAAGATTTCAATCAAGGAATAATAAATAATAATAGCATCTCCCATTTATATGGTGCTTTGTGGTTTACAAAATGTTCTCATTCTTGCATTCAACAAAGATTTATTAAGCACCTACTCTGCAACAAACCATGGTAAACACTGGGGAATACAGAAAGAAAACTAAGAAAGGATGCTTTCAAATCCTTTATTTTATTTGGGTCCTATTATGTTTTTGTGTCACAGATAGTACAGTATTTTTGTTACCTTTTTTTTATTTTCTTTTTTTAAACTCTTAATTTCTGCGTATTGGCTCCTAGATAGAAGAGTTGTAAGGGTGGGCAATGGGGGTCAAGTGACTTGCCCAGGGTCACACAGCTGGGAAGTATCCGAGGCCGGATTTGAACCTAGGACCTCCTGTGTCTAGGCCTGACTCAATCCACTGAGCTACCCGGCTGCCTCTTTTTGTTACCTTTTTTACAAATGTGGAAACAGAGGTTCAAGAGTGATTAAATAATGATAATAGATCACATATAAAGTACTTTTAGAACTACAAAGTGCTTTCTTCAAAACAACCTTATGAGGCAAGAAGAATTAATATTATGATTCCAATTTTCACAAAATCACAAAATGTTAAGGTCTAAATCCGTTTTAAGATTATGTATTCCACCTCTATCATTTTATAAATGAAGAACCAAAGGTTCATAGGAGTTAAGAGACTTGCTTAAAGTTATGCTCTAGCTTTGACTAGAACCTAGGTCTTTTGGCACTCTTGTCTAATGCTCTTTTGTAGAGGAGGAAGCTGGAGTTCAAAGAGGTAATGTAAATAAATAGGAAGAAACTTGAACCCAGACCTTTTCCTTCTAAATAAATCCTGTTCCTTTGTCCTCTACACCATGCTACCTTCTTCAAGTAGAATCACACAGTTAGGAAATGGTGGAATCAGATATTAGAAGGGGTGAAAGGGTAAGGCCAGAGATCAATGCCTACCAAAACCCAAGAGAGGAAGATAGGATTTTGTTCTCAGAGAAGAATAAACTGGAAAGATCTTAAGTATGTGATCATTTCCATTCCCTGGAACAATACTGGGAGAGCCTGATGCTAGAGGCTGAAGAGATAGGAAGACATGACGCAAAAAGGCAAGTGGTGACCTGTGGAACTCCCTTGGCTGCCACTCCCTCCCACACAAAGGGAACTTTCTGTTCTGCCATCGAGAGAGAGAGAGAGAGAGAGAGAGAGAGAGAGAGAGAGAGAGAGAGAGAGAGAGAGAGAGAGAGAGAGAGAGAGAGGAAAGGAGAGAAAATTCTGTTTCACAGAAAGGCCTGAGGCCATCAGCTATTCAAAGTTGATCTATCCAAGGCTTGACCAGCAACCCCCATAAAGCCCATTGGCTTGGGCAGCAAACTTCACACCCTTTGAACAGGAAGGTGTTTGTCATTACCCCTTATGATCACCTGGGGTAGAGAGAAGGGAGCTTTCTGAATTTTCTTGACACTAAGTTCAGGCAAGGGTCTGACATCTGGCAACAGTGAACTATTTGGCATCTAATTTCTTGGCCTTCAGTTTCTTCATCTTTAAAATGATTGGTTAGACTAGATGGTCTCTGATGTCTATTCCAGTTCTAGATCTATAATCAGATAATGGCTCATAATACTCCTAAGTGTTCCAAAACAAATGTAATTGGGAAACAATTAACCAAATAAATAAAAACACAATAAAACATAGATAACATAATATTTTAAAATTAAGTCAATATGAAGCCCACTGTGATCCTTATGGATTAGTGGCCCTCTATTTTAACACCTCTGATCTAAATAATAATCACAATAACAATAATAGTAATTGTATCATGGATTTCACTTGTGCATTTGCATCACAAATTTAAAAATAGCAAGTGCTTATTAAGAGTCTACTGTGTGATGATAAACACATAAAAAAGACAACTGGGGGGGGGGGGTAGCTGGGTTGCTCAGTGGATAGAGAGCCAGGCCCAAAGACAAGAGGTCCTGAATTCAAATCTGGCCTAAGATACTTCCTAGCTTTGTGACCCTAGGCAAGTCACTTGATCCCCATTGCCTAGCCCTTACCATTCTTCTGCCTTAGAACCAAAACTTGGTTCTAAGGCAGAAGGTATGGGTTTAAAAAAAAAAAAAAGACAACTGGCCCAGAAAGACAAAGACCATTAGAATGTAAGAAGGGAACATAAATACAGATAAGTATAAGATAGGTGCAAATAAAGTACTATGTGAATTTCAATCAATTAATCAATCAATAAACATTTATTAAGTGCCTACAAGTTCCAGGCATTGTGCTAAGCACTGATGATTTTTAAAAAGGCAGACTAGTCCCTGCTCTCAAGGAGTTCACAATCTTATGGGGGAAAGCAACATGCAGATAACTTTGTACAAACAAACTCTATACAGAATAAATTGAAAACAATCAATAGAGGGAGAGGCATTAGAATTAAAGGGGATTGGGAAAGATTTTATAGAAGGTAGGAATTTAGGTACAACTTGAAGGAAAAGGTAGATGGGGAGGGAAAGAATTCCAGATGTGGAGGAAGTCTGTGAAAATGCTAGAGTTTGAGAGTTTTTTGTGTGAGGATGCCAATGTAATTGGATCATCACAGAATACCTGGGAGATACAGGGTGCAAGAAGACTAGAAAAGTAGGGGACAGAAAGGTTATAAAGGACTTTAAATAACATAGAGGGTTTTGTATTTGATCCTAGAGGTGATAGAAAATCATTAGAGTTCACTGAATTTTGGGGTGACATGTTCAAACCTAAGAGTACTTTAGCAACTGAGTAGAGCTTGGACTGAAGTAGGGAGAGACTTACAGCAGGCAGACCAACTAGCAGAATATTGCAACAGCCCAGACTAGAGGTAATGACAGTCTACAGAATGGCGGTAGTAGTGTTAGATGAGAAAATGTGACACATGCGAAAGATGTCTTGAAGATAAAATCAACAGGACTTGGCAACTGGTTAGATATGGTTGATAAGAATGAGGAGTCAAGGATGACCACCCATAGGTTACCAGTCTGGTAGACTGGTAAGAAGATCCTGGTGCCTTTAACAATAATAAGGAAGAGGCCCAGAGACGGGAGGTCCTGGATTCAAATCTGGCCTCAGACACATCCTAGCTGTGTGACCCTGGGCAAGTCACTTAACCTCCAATGTCTAGCCCTTACCACTTTTCTGCCTTAGAACCAATACACAGTATTGATTCTAAGACAAAAGGTAAGGGTTTAAAAAAAACAATAATAAGAAAGTTAGGAAGAGAAGATAGTTTAGAGTGAAAGAGAATTCAATTTCAGACATGCTGAGTTTAAGACATCTACTCATGCCTGTCTATAAAACTCCTAAGTGTAGCCCAAATCAGATTAAAATGTAATTAGGAAACATTTAACAAAATAAATAAAATTATAGTATAACATAGATAACATTAATTTTTAGTTTTCTAAGTCAATATGTGGCCCACATGTATTCATTTCTATTTGATTTTTACACACCTCAGGGATATCCAGCTCAAGATGACCAATAGACAGTTGGAGATATGAGATTGGATGTCAGCAAAGAGGTTAGGGCTGGATACGTATATTTAGGAAAACAGCAGCATAAAGATGATAATTGAATCCATGTGATTCATGGGTATGAATAAAATACTATAGAGTGAGAAAAAGGTGTAGCCAGTGGAAGTCATTGTTCATGGTGACTGAGTATGACCTGGATGTAGATCCAACAAAAGAGACTGAAAAGAAAAGAAAACCATGAGAAAGACATGTCATAAAATAAGAGAGGATCAAGGAGAAACAAGTGATTGACAGTGTCAAAGGCTACAAAAAGGTAAAAAATGTTGAGGACTAAGAAAAGGCCATCAGATCTGGCAAATAATTGATCATTAAAGACCTCAGACAAGTTCCAGCTGTATGACCCTGGGCAAGTCACTTAAGCCCAAATGCCTAGACCTTACTATTCTTTTATCTTGGAACCAATATTTTGTATCAATTCTAAGACAGAAGGTAATTTTCTAAAAGAGAAATCATTAATAAGTGTGGAGGAAAAAGAATCAGAAAATGGCATTCTCAAAAGGTTTAGCCACAAAAGAGCAGAGATAAGGGACAATAGATAGCAGAGATGGGATGAATCAAGTGGGTTTTGAGGGGTTGGGAGAGATATGGTCATGTTTATAGGCCAATAGACAAGGAGAGATTGAAGTTGTGAGAAAGTAGGAAAGAAAGGAAGCAATCTGTTGAAGATGGTGAGTTGAAATGGGATCAGTTGTGCATGTAGAGGGGTTGGCCTTGGCAAGGAGGAAGGGCTATCTCATTATGTAAGTCTCAAGTGAAGGAGGAAATTGCAGCAAAAAGTATCTGGGAGACTTGAGTTGAAGAGGAAATGAAAAGTAGCTCTCAATGATGGCCTCAATTTTCTTCAGTGAAAAATGAGTAAGATTTTGAGCTGAGAGGATGAGCTATAAGAAGTTTGAGAAGGGATAAAAAGCTGCTATAAGTGAGTGAGATAGTGAATCAGTTTAGTTAGTGTAAAAGAATTACCTTACTACAGTAAAAGACCAATTGAGATTATTTAGCATAATTTTTTTCAGTGGATCCAGTTAGCATGGTTGCATGATTTTATCCAGTTTTGCTTAGCAGCATATATGTAGGAATGAAGTCAATGGATAGTGAGAATAATCCAAGGCTAACGTCTGGCAGTACAAGACTAATGATAATGCAAGAAGGCAGGCAACTCAAGAAAGGAAGACAGTGTAAAGGTGAACTGGTTCACTAAGAGGTCAAGTCAGGGAATGGAAGAGAGTGTAGCCAGTATAGCAGTAAAGGTTTCAGAAAGAACTAAGGGGTCATGTTATTAGAGGTCACAGTAAAGATGAAAATCAGAATTTGAGGTTTTTAGACAGAGAGAAAGGTGGAATAACAATAGACCATGATCCAGAGAAGAGAATTTAAGAGTCCATTAACATAGAAGTGGAACATTTGTGGGCAATAGCAAGATCAAGAAAGAATATGACCAATTCTGGGTGTAGGTGAGGCGAGGTGAGGTGAGGTGAAGGAATAGGTCATGAGAAATGAGCAAGCTGAGGAACTGAGAGGTAAAGATTTTTGAAGAATATCAATATGTACACTGAAGTCCTTAGTGTGAGGACAGGAGTTAGAGAACCAAGCACTGAAATCAGAAAAGAAATAAGGAAAATATCCTGAATGCTGGTAGACATAGCTAACAGAATTTTGATTGGGTAGTAGATGTGGATTGAGTGAACCTTAAAAGATGAGAAACTACTGAATAATGGAGGTAGAGAGAAAGCTTGGAAGTAGTAATGAGAAGCAAGGAGAATGTCTATTTGCCCACCTTGACCAGTAAGTTGGGGGGAATGAGGAAAAACGTAACCAGTGCTAGAAAGGATGGTCAAGGAGGCTGTGTCATCAGGAGGGAGCCAGGTCTCAGTGAGAGCCAGAAAATAAAAGGAACAGGGAAGGAAAAGATTTAAGATAAAAGCAAGTTTGTTCTATATGGAGCATATATTCCAGAAATAACAGTGGATGGGGTAGATAACATTACAAGTGTAACACTGAGGAGGCTGGGTTACAGGGGATGTGTAGGAATAGAATTTTGCTCCCCAGGACTCTAAATCCCAGCTTCCCATGCTACTTCTCACATTATGTGCTAATGTAGGAAGGATATAAGTTTTGTGTAGCTCCACTCTCTTGTTCTTTTCCCCTGATTGAGGCTGGGAAAGCTGGCTTTATACCAAGCAGGAGAATCTATACACATAGGCTTACTTTTTGTTAGATAATCATGTTTGAACTTCTATTTCCTTTAGTTTATTTTCTTTCTACTTAAAGTGATAATTAATAAACATCATAAAATATAATACTTGGAGTTATTGGATATTAATTTAAATCTTAATTACTTAAAACTATGCCAGGCTAGAGAAGCATTACTTACAGCAATGAGAACTTGTTCTGATAGGTCTGGTACATGGGCAAAGTTCGAAAATTTTAAGCAAAAATAAGAGGAAAATCCTTCCCAGTTTATGGATAGACTTATTGAGCTGGAAGTTAGATACATAGATTTGGATCTGTGCAGAGAAAGGGATGTTATAAAATTACGAAGACAATTTGTTAAAAATTGTTGTAAAGTGGTTAGAGACTATTTTAAGACTAGATGCTCAAACTGGGACTCTATGGATCTCAAGGAATTAAGGAGAGTAGCAGTTTATGTCTTTAAGAGCCATGAAAAGAAAGATGAGGAGAACAATGACTTAGTGGAATAATTAAGGAAAGAAATAAAACCTTTAAAGGAGAAAATTGAAAAAAAAAAAGAAAGAAAATCATGGAGTGGCTATAGCCCCCTTGCAGGAATCCAAAGATCAATCACTTCTGTGGAAAAAGGGATACAAAATGATGAACTATAGGAAACAGAATCAGGCAAATATAAATAACAATTACAGAAATGATAATCCAAATGAGGCAACCAATAATTCACACTAAAATACCCGAAATGGTTTGTCCACACTATACTCAGAGTAAAAATGCCCCTCAGCGTGGGGTATTCCAGAGAACTGGCCAAGGATCTTTATTTATGAAAGTATGAGGGAGGAGTAAAGACTCTGGAATCAGAGAGTGAAACCTTTGATTTCCCAGACCCTGATGTTTTAACGCCAGTTATTCCAGTCCATTTCCTGCCCCCCCCCCATGATGAACCTCATGTAACCCTAAAAGTTGGAAACACGTATTATGATTGCCTCTTAGACATTAGAGCATCCAGATCAGTATTGCTGAGCAAAACTGATTCTGAATGCAATTCTATTGGCTCGCTAAATGTAGTGGGGGTATCAGGGCCACCCATAAAGGTCACAAAGCTTTCCCCTTGAACGATGTCTGTGGGACCCTTATCTGTAGAATATTCTTTCCTCCTAATGTCTAGCTCCCCTATAAATTTGCTAGGGAGAGATCTTTTATGCAATCTTAGAGCCACAATAACTTGCTCTCCAGACAGCTTTATGTCACTAGAATTGCCTGAGGAATCCTTAACTTTGCTTCCTGTACTTCTTTCAGACAGTCAGGAGATGAAGGAGCCTCCCGCCTTTGAAATTCCAGCTGACATACCTGAGTCTCTCTGGGCCACATCATCTTCTGATGTTGGCCTACTTAAATTGGCTGTTCCTGTTCAAATCAAAACAAAAGGTGCTCTACTTCCTTCCATTCCTCATTATCCTCTATCAAAAGAGGCAATTGAGGGAATTATCCCAATGATAGAGGCATTTATTGAGCAAGGAATAATAATTCCATGCAAATCTGAATATAATACACCTATCCTACCTGTAAAAAAGCCAAAATTAGGCCCCAATGGAAAAACTCTATAGATTTGTCCAGGATTTAAGGGCTGTAAATAATCATGTCATAAAGAGACATCCTGTAGTTACAAACACAGCCACAATTATCTCCTCTATTCCCAGCACAGCAAAATATTTTACTGTGGTAGACTTGTGTTCAGCTTTCTTCTCAATCTTTATTCATGAGAATTCCAGGAATCTATTTGCCTTCACCTGGAAAGGTTCCCAATGGACCTGGTGTCACTTGCCCCATGGGTACGTGTACAGTCCCATGTTGTTCTCACAGATTTTAACACAAGATTTAGCAAATATAAAGTTTAAGGAAAGCTGTTTAATACTTTGTAGATAATTTACTCTCAGCCTCACCAAATGCCACAGTATGCTAGGAAGATAGCAAATATCTCCTTTTCGAGCTGCATAAGAGAGGCCACAAAGTCTCAAAGGCTTTTTCAGTGGTATCTCCCCAAAGTGAAATATTTAGGGTATATTTTAATTGCTGGTGCCTGCTCCATTTCCCCTAAGCACATTGAAGATATTGAGAAATTGAGTGCATCCTCCACTAAGAAACAACTGAGGGCAATTCTTGGAGCAACAGGGTTTTGTAGGCAGTGCATCCCTTGCAATGAGGAAATCACTAAATTCCTTATAGCACCAACAAAAAATTCAGTCCCTGAACCGCTTAAATTAGAGGCAGAACACCTGTCAGCTCTTTCTAACCTAAAACTGTCTGCCCTTGCTCTAAGCATTCCAGATTACAAAAACCCATTTACTTTGTATGTACACTAAGAGAGATAAGGGTAACTTCAGTTGTTTTAACTCAACCTTTGGGACCTGTTCATTGTCCAGTTGCTTATTATTCAGCCCAGCTGGATCCAATAGCTTCAGGAGCACCATCATGTCTTAGAGCCACAGCTTTATTGGTAACTAAATCTGCTGATTTAGTCTTGGGATGCCCATTAGCCATAATGTGCCCACATGAAATTGAAGTATTGTTGTTAAGACATAGAACACAGGCATTTTCTGATCAAAAACTTGCTAGGTATGAGGTAATTTGTTAGGTAATGATGCTGTACTATTCTAAATCCTGAAATCTTGCTTCCTGTTTTACTAATTTCAGGAGAACCATTGCACAGTTGTGAATCTTTAGTGTCCATGGCAGAAAAACCTCAAGATAATCTCCTGGACATTCCTTTAGATAATCCAGACTAGTCTTATTCACTGATGGTTCTTCTTTCAAAAAGGATGGCATATGCTACACTAGAGCTACTGTAGTCATAGAATTTGCCACTCTGTGGTCAGCTTCACTGCCCTCAAATATAAGTGCCCAAGGTGGAGAACTGATAGTTATGAAGCATGCCTGTATAATTGCCAAAGATAAGAAGGCCTTTGGAATATGTCATGTAGTGAGTATGCTATGGCTTCAAAGGGGATTTTTAACATCAGCTGGAAAATGTATAGCAAATGCAGAAATTTATTTTTATTTTTATTTTTAATATTTTCCCATAGTTACATGTTTCATGTTCTTTCCCTCTCCCCAAACCCCCCTAACCTCCCTAACCTCTCTTAGCTGACACACGATTCGTTTTACATGTATCATCAATGCAGAAAATTTTAATGAAGTTCTTTCTGCCATTCAGGTCCCTGAAGCTCTATAGTTCATTGCTCTGCCCATACAGGTGGCACTGACCCTGTCTCTAGGGGGAATGACCTGGAAGATACCACTGCAAAGCTAGCAGCTTTAGAAGGGCCGGAGTTAATTTTAACATTGGGCAACTAGTAATGAATTAAATTTGTCTCTTTCTTATAATGAAAAGAGAGTGGGAAAATGGAGGCATAAATTTAAAGCAAAATTGATAAATGGAATATGGATATCATCTGAAGGAAAACCCCTACTCCCTAGAAGTTTTTTTTTATTACCAAATATCCCAATCCATTTACAAAAATGGTCACTTTGGTATCCAGGGCATTGTAGATTCAGTTAAAAGAGTATGGATAGCCCCTAGTATAACTACCATTGCCTCTAAAGTGTGTGCAGCCTGCCATACCTGTCAAGCATATAATCAGCACACCTTTCATGGAAAAGCTTTTGGTGGGTGTCCTCTGGCTTACATAACTTTTGAACACCTACAAATTGACTTTATCACTATGTCAAAGCCTGGACAGTACAAATTTTGTCTAGTCTTAGACAACTGACCAGATGGCCAAAAGCATTTCCTATCATCCAGGCAACAACAGCTTTTGTTGCCAAGGTGCTCTTAAAAGAAATTATTCCTCACTTTGGCCTGCCTGCACATATTGATTCAGACAGTGCAACTCATTTTACTGATTCAGTTTTATCTCAGATATATTCTTGTCTAGGGATCACTCCCAAATTCCATGTACTGTATCATCCTCAGAGCTCAGGCCAAGTTGAAGGAATGAATAGAGATCTTAAAACTATGATTGGCAAATTGTGCACAGAGACTTATTATTATTTTTTAAATATATTTTTAAACCCTTAACTTCTGTGTATCAGTTTCTTGGTGGAAGAGTGGTAAGGGTAGGCATTGGGGGTCAAGTGACTTGCCCAAGGTCACACAGCTGGGAAGTGTCTGAGGCCAGATTTGAACCTAGGACCTCCCGTCTCTAGACCTGGCTCTCAATCCACTGAGCTACCCAGCTGCCCCCAGAGACTTATTTTAAATGGCCTGAAATTCTCCCTCTGGCCCTATTTTATCTTAGAAGCAGGTCCAGGGGAGATCTACACATCTCACCATTTGAGATGCTTTTTGGACAACCCCCTATCCAGGCTAAGCCTTTTCCTTCTGCATACACATCATGACTAGAGGGAGACACTTCTATCACTTCAAATATACAGGATTTACAGATCAAATTGTGAGAACTCCATGAATCTGGAGCTGCTATACAAGCAGGTCCTATAGACTTCTCACTCCATGACCTACACCCAGGAGACAAGGTGTATATCAGTGGTTCACAAATTTTTTGGCCTACTGACCCCTTTCCAGAAAAAATATTACTTAGTGCCCCCTGTCACATACTACCACCACACTCTTACAGTTATTCACCACCCCCAAATGCACCTGTGGCCATCACGACCCCCCTGGATCACTGCAGCACCCACCAGGGGGAGGTGGCACCCACTTTGAGAATCACTGGTATATATTAAGAAATTCCAGTGCACTGGGGGAACTTAGCCTGCCAGAGAAGGTCCATTCCAAGTCCTGTTAACCACTCCAACAGCTATCAAAATTGGAGAAAAGGACTCTTGGATTCATTGATCTCATGTAAAGAGAGTACCCTCTACTGACACTGAGTGACTGTATCCTATCACGCTTATTGTATTTGCTGATTGTTTGTTTTAAGACTTTATTTTGTTTTTAAGTTCACATATTGATCTAATCTATTCTGTTACAATGCCACTTTAAGTTACTGTGTTTTGGCTATTAGCTATATCTTCTATTACACTGTTTATTTGCACCATCCTATCATCTTTATTTGTACTGTCCTATGCCTGGACTAGAGATAATACGATTGTAAAAGCCCATAGTCTAGTTGGGCAAATCCTTTCCATGGCTTGGCCATAAGTCCTTATGGATACTGGGTTCGTCACTAGATCCACCAAGGTCACATATTGCCTATATGACCTTTTGTGCCTTTTTGCCTTTGTTAATTCTCACATAGAAGATGAATGTACTCCATCAAACTGATTACAACCTGTATCAGTAACCTTTGGAGAATTTTATAATCTCTTATGATTTTCAGGATTTTGGTACTTCTTTGAATGTGCATTAGCTACTGTACTACTGTTTTAAAAAGCTATTAATTGGTGAAAATCATGTGCACTCACACTGTGGATCATGGCCAAGTTAAAAGAGAAATGAATCTCATTTTAGAATGAGAAACCTTCATATTGTGTCTCTCCTTGGCACACAGTGTGTCACTGATTGTGAACTATATATTTTTTATTTTTTAAATTTTTTATTATTGTTTTTCTTTTTATATGCAATAGAGGATATTTGAATTTTCCTTCCTCTCTTATTGTTTGTACTTGTAGTACAAGCAACAAGTATTAATGGTTTTTTTTATTTTGCACTAATAGAAGTTTACAATATCCATTAGCCCAAATATTAATGCATACCCCTAAGTTTTAGATTGTGGAAACCTGCCATTGATTAATATTATGAGACTCTGACTAATAATTGTGTCTGATTTCAGAAGAAGGGATCACAAAAGAGCCATTATACAGTGCCAAAAAGTACAAGATCAAGGAGACCAAACAATCCTGGTGGGACTTTTGAGAATCTGTGTCAAGACAAAGGATTTATTTTGGGTTCGAGGAAGTAGCTGTTTGCAAAGTCAGACACAGGATTCCCTTGTGCCAGATCAAAACTTCTACGAAGTACTTCAGTTTGGTTGCCATTTTGGCTCCCCTATCCCTGAGAACAAAGGGAAAAAATCAGATCAGGGAATCATATTTCTCTTCTGCTTCAAAATCTAGTCCCTTTTCGGTCTTTCATAGTGTGGCAATTTTCTATAGTTCTGGCTGCTGATTCGGTAAGTGCCTATTTTCTACTACAGGTTCATGGGACATGAATCACTTTAATCAGGCCCTGATTCAAGGACCTGTTTTAGGCTTATTTTTCCTTACTTAGAATTGTTACACATGAGACTGATATTTTATGTTTCATTCAGAAGTTACTTTATATATTCTCTCTCTCTCTCTCTCTCTCTCTCTCTCTCTCTCTCTCTCTCTCTCTCTCTCTCTCTCTCTCTCTCTCCATATACCTCATAACGCAGCCATGTATCCCAGGGTGATCTGTGTGTTGGTCAACGTCCTTCTCAGGGGGGATTCTATTATTGCCATAAAATTCTAGATTTATAACAATTTTTCCTTATTTGAGAGTAATTTTAGGATAAGAATGTTGCTACCTCCCTGAATCAAAAAAGTGAATTGCTTGGAGAAGGTGCCATAAAGAAGCCTGAGGAAACCACACACTGCACCAAAAGATTCAGAATGAATTTTAGGATGTAGTGGATTGAACTGTGGGGAGTTGAATGCATTTATTTTGAATGTAAACTCTTATGCCAAAGGGGATTGCCCCCAATTGGCTTTTCGTCAATGCTCCTAGCAATCATTGATTTTGTTCTCTTTCTCTTTTATTTCTCTCTTATCCCCAAATTATTATAATTTCCCCTTAGGAAGTACCTCTAGTTAGAGATCTTTAGATATATAAGTTGGTTATTTGTACTGATTCATTGGGGAAACTAGACATGTAAATTTGGGAGATTTCTACATGCTTATTTCCCAATGGAATCACAGGGGGGGATTGTGTGGGTAGAATTTTGCTCCCCAGGACTCTAAATCCCAGCTTCCCGTGCTCCTTCTCGAGTTACATGATAATGTATGGAGGATATTAGTTTTGTGTAGCTCTGCCCTCTAGCTCTTTTCTCATGATTGTGGCTGGGAAAACTGGCTTTATGCCAAGCAGGAGAATCTACACATGTGGGTTTACTTTTTGTTAGATAATTAGGTTTGAACTTCTATTTCTTTCAGTTTATTTTCTTCCTACTTCAAGTGATTATTAATAAACTTTATAAGATATAATACCTGGAGTTATTGGATATTAATTTAAATCTTACAGATGGGAATACTGGATTGAACAGTGGCAGTATAGAACAGTTTACTTAATAAGGGCTGAGGGTTCAAGATCATTGAGCCAAGAAGAGTATGATGAGTTGGTAATTGTTTCATCTTCGCTAGATGAATTCAGGAGGATTATTAACATCACTAGAGGTGTGGCCTCAGGGTTTCAGGGTGTTAAGCAGTTCAAGAAATGGAACCAGTGCATAGAGCTAATGTAATAGCATTTATTTCCTATCTCTGAAGACAGGACGAACCCAACCTGAAGATAGGTGGAGGGAGCAGAAAGGAGTGGAGTCTTTCTGCCCTCCACCCCTTATTCCCAGGCCAGAAAGGTCCCTTGCAAAAGGGAAAAGCTAGACCAGAGGACTAACACATGATGAAACAGCATCTCTTTGATTCCCTATGGAACAGCCTGAACAAAAGCCATGGTGGTATGAGAACCAGTGATGTCTCTTCCTTTATCCCCTTTTCTGCCTTCAAGGCACCAATCCAGGTGCCAGTGATTCAAAACTATAGATAGCCTAAGTCAAGATGGAATAGGAATAGGTAGGTAGATTCCTGTGATAAGAGGAGCCCTTCCTAAAGTGCAGACAAAAGTTAGCAGCAAGCTACAAGTTGCCTCCCTCAGGGGGTTCTAATTGGTTAAAAAAAAAACCTATAACTTATTTGTGCCTTAAGGATCTCTAATGATAGAACTAGTGGAATAATCCTTGAGCTCTTCCTATCCAACAGGAAAATAAAGAGGGAAAATGATACTAATTGTATGAAAAAAAAATTTATCATCTCAAGGGAAGGTACCAAATTTCAAGGCCTAGTGATTACTACTGATTGAATGGCTAAACCTACTCCTTATACTCAATGTTTGCCTCAGCTCTGCTATGATGGATGTAGCCCTTGCTGTGACAATTAGATTAAGTCTACACTATCCATCTTTAGATTTAATCACCAAACGTGAGAGTACCTCCCAATTTTGGGAGGTCCGAAACCCACATGTGCTAGAGTGGGTGACGAATTCGAATCAACTGACTGCCCCCTAGGCAGTCCTATGAGAAGTGTCTATTGTGATTGAACATGCAAACTAGGGGGAAAGCACAGGAAGTGACACATAAGTGACCCCTTTATAAGGAGAAGTTCTTCTGCTGGAGAGAGGTCTTCTGGTGAAGAGGACTACTGGTGAAGGAGCTCTTCAGAGTCTTTGAGTTTTCCTGGTTCATGGAGGAGTGCTGGCTGGAACAGTGAGACCTTGGTGAGACTGCTTTCAATATCTTCTTTAGAGTCCACATAAATCTTCCTGAACTTCTCTTAAGGAACTTCACTTTAACAGACTCTGTGAATGAAGCTTTGCCTCATTCACCTCCTTGGGCTCTGGCCCTCTGACTCTTGGCTGAGGGTTAATTAGATCTACCTAGACTAATTAGAGGATTGTAGTAATTTACCTACTATGTTAGATTCTTATTTCCTTATTTGTTCTACCTCTTTTCAATTGTAAATAAACTTCCATAAAGTCAATTTTGACTTGAGATTATTCTTAATTGAGGTTTGATAATTGTTCAACCCTCTGGTGACCACCTTTTAATATATTCTACAAAAAAAAAGCCCCTTTTCCCCCTTACATTGCTAACTACCTATCTCTATAAAATCTCAGAAAGGCTGGATCTAGAGTCTGACCATCACATCCTATCTGCTCTGGGATATTTCCTTTTGGCTTTTTAGTCAATGTTCTTGAGCTATTTTAAATTTGGGCACAGTAGGGCCCTTTGTCTTCTTATGGGACATCTGAGGCCTAACCCTAGGACTGCCTCCCTCAAGGACTTGGCCACCTTCAAGCCCCCTGCTCCCTTGGAGTCTCTTAGTGAAAAACACAGCTATAACTGGCCTTGGTTGCTGATTGCGGCAGCAGGCAACAGCAACTGCTTTCTCATTTCTGAAGAATCACCTCTGAGGCTTGATAAATGAGATATTGAAGGGCAAGAATCCAAGAGATATTGACTCTTTTGGAACAGAAGGAAAAGTAGAAAATTGAATATTTAAAATGACAGGTCAGGAAGCACTTCAGGGAAAGAAAACATTTTGTGTCTTTCCCCTGGTGTTATGTCAGCACATAATGACTGTGAAGTCTAACTAATTGACTTTAAGATATACTTAGCAAAGACATTTCTAAACAGCCAATACAACAGAATAAACATTTCTCTTGGATATGTTTATTTCAAAGCACAAGGAGCCAGCCAACTTCTTCTTTCTCTGAGCTTTGAAGTGGTTTGGATACAAGTCTGATGACACCTAACCACCCAAGATTCCAGTGGTTCATGGATGCCTTTTTTCAACAAAGACCGTTTAGGTCTCTTAATTCAATAAAGATGCCTTTCATTGAGCTCCCTAGGGTGATGGGAAAGAGACAGGGAGAGACTGTCTTTCAGTGTCATGGCTCAACCCCAAGCCCCATGTAGAACTTCTTCCTACTTTCTAATGGGCTCTGCAGCCCAGAGCAGTTGGGATGGCAGCCTCTTTTGTCTTTTCTGCTATAATTAGTTTATGGTTGACCCAGGAAGGATGACTCTGTCCCAAATCCTTTCTTTTCAGCAAGACTAGTTGAGTTAGAGTTGAATAACCAGTTTGTAGCTATGGAGAAAGAAATCAGAGGCAGCCTAGAAAACTAAATCTATGGTATTCATTTATCAGGTTTTATATAGGACCCTGTAGAAACCTAGAGCAGTAGCACTGATTATCTCATCTTAGACAGCCCAAAGGCTTCCCATTCCTTCACAGGAGTGGTGATACAAGTGTAACTAAACCTATCACAGACTGTTAAGACTAGAAATTAACTCATCCAGTCCCCTTCATGTCACAGAGAAGGAACCTAAAGCCCAGGGGGATAGGGATTTGGCGGGGATGAGTTGCCTAACATCATAAAGTAAACAAGTGACAGAGTTGAAATTCAAAATAAAAGGCTGGGGGAAAAAATTCTAAATAAAATTAATTAATTAATTTAAAATAAAATAAAAAATAAATTCCATGGGACATAGATCCCCACAAAAAACAAACAAACAAACAAACAAAACAAAACAAAACAAATAATAAATAAATGAAAGGCTGATTCCATGTATAGAAGGACCTTTATCTTGCAGGTATGGGTAAAGATAGCATTTCTCACTATCAAGAAGAGCAACCCCGGGACAGAAGGGGAAGATAAAGTAATGCCAACCTTTACTGTCCCCCAGGTTACACAAGAAGTACACCTGTTGGCTGGCACCTGACAGTCTCCCTCAGCTACGTATCCAACAGATAAAAGCAGAGGATAAAGGCCTTAAAATATCATATACAATGGGGAAAGGAACAAACATTAAACATCTACTATGTACCAGGCACTATGCTCAGTTCTTTATAAATATTATTTTATTTGATCCTCATTACAACCGTATGAGGGGGGTGCTGAAGTGTACATCTGAAAGTTGAGGCAACTGAGGCAATCGGAGGCTAAGTGAATCACCTAAGTTCATACAGCTACTAAATGTCTGAGGATAGATTTGAACTTGGTTCTTCCCCACTCTAGGCCAGCTATCCTATCTGCTATGTCACCTAGCAGACCCTGAAATTATACAAGTAACTTAATCCCTCTAAGCCTTCAGTTTCTCATATGGAAAATGAAGACAATAAACCTTATGCTACTTACAAAGGTAGTGAGGAAAAAAGTACTTCCTTTGTAAGCCTTAAGGCATTTAAGAAATGTAAGTTATTATTAGCTAGGTAGTCTAAAAACTCTCTCCTTAGTGTGTAGACCCAAGGTCTCTATATCAAAGAAATAGTATTTCAAGCTAACAGTTCCATAACCTTCTAAACAAAGCCTTTGGAGTCAGGGTGAAGACAGTAAGAGTGTATAGAAACAGATGATCTGCGTTTTCTGGCTTGAGAAGGGTCATAGCCACATGCTTTCAATGACTTCCATGTTTTAACAGGAACTAGATCCCCCTGAGTTCAGCAAGGCTGAGTGTGGGAAAAGAAATGACTTCTGTCACTGGTATTAACAACTGAGGCTCACATATACACATCCAGTCAGTCCATACACTTTCCCATATCACTAAGGCAAAGAAGTTTGACTTTTTTCCATAAATCCTTCTCCCCTCTCCCAAATGCTTCCTTAAAGACACTTTGAATTCAGGGTCTCTGTAAGATATTTTGGTCACACTAGTTCTGTGACCTCAGGCAAGTTACTTAACCTGGTTTGCCTCAGTTTCCTCATCTGTAAAATGAGTTGGAGAAGGAAATGGCAAACCACTCAGGTATCTTTGCCAAGAAAACCTCAAATGCGGTTACAAAGAGTCAGATACAACTGAACAACAACTTTAAGGTTGCGAGCTGCCACAGAAATGACTGCTCCAGATTTTATGGACCAAGAGTTATTCACTCAGTAAACATTTATTATGTGTGCACTACAGACAAATTACTGTTTTCACCAGTAAGGAGATAAATTTAGGTAAGTCTTAGTCATTGCCCTCTTGAAGCATATGATAAGAAACTAACACAAACTCTTAACCTGTTAGGTTGGTTTAATTCTCTTACCCTCTATTTGCCTTGATTTTCTTTCTCAATGAAGTTGCTACTTTACTTCCCTCAAATAACACTTGTAAGGATAGTACTGAAAGGCTAGACATGAATCACAGAATCTCAGAATTGGAAAGAATCTCAGAAACCACCTGGTGCAACCCATGAATGTCTCTATAATATACCTGGCAAGGGGTTCTCAAAGTCTTCACTTTAAGACCCCAAGTGAGGATGAATTCACTATCTCTTATGGCAGCTCATTTCTACTTTTCAATATCCCTACTTGTTAGGAAATTAACCCCTCAGAGGCCACATTGTTTCTAATTAACCTCCTCATTTTATAAATGAGAAAAACGAGGTCCTGAAGGGAAAGTTCTAATCCTTGGGTAGCCATTTCCACTTTTAAATAGCTCTAAGTGTCAGGAAGTTAAGAATTTAGAGACCATCAGTTCTAATTAACCCCTGTGTTTCATAAAGAGAAAATGAAAATTGAGGGAAGGAAAAAGGCCCATCCATATTTATAAGATGAATCAAAACAGAACCAAGACCCAAACCTACATCTCTTAATACCAAGATCAGTGTTCCTTCTACTGTACTTTCACCTTTTCCTGTCCAACTGCCACCTTCCAGGTTCTGGTTTAAAAACAGTAGAAATTATGGTATAAACAAAATGAGGAAACTGTATTAGGCTTATTCTTCCTAGAGGCTGGGCTTGAGTTGAGGGAATATCGGAAAGGGGGTTGGCACAATCAGTCTAAGGAAGTTTAGATACCACAAAAGCATGGGGTCTGCTTTGCTCCCAAGAAGTCCTAGAGAAATAGAGAAAAAGTAAAGCTGGTTGAACTAAACCTTCAAAAATACTTGCCTTTTCATATCTTTGGCCCCGAAAATGGGGTGGAGATGGGGGCAAGGACACAACAAACATTGGGTAGGCACAGGTTTCCACTTTCAGTATATGAGGACTCTGGCAGTTTAAAAGCTCCTTCCTGTCTAGTAAATTTCCCCCATCAACAAACTATAGCACTCGCTGAGATAGGTAGATGAGTGAGTAGGTAGGAATGACCTATCCCATCGCAGTGTCCTGATCTAGTTCCCTAGCAAGACAACCAGAGAATAGGCCCTGTCTGGATACCCTCCTTGCAGGGGAAGGCCAATAAAACCAAATAGCCACATGGTCAACTAAAACTTTCCAAAAGCTCTACCAGTCCATCCCACAGGCAGGAAGAGTTTTCTCCATATTCCAGTAACCCCAATAGTGCAGTATTCCCATGAACATACTTCATTAGCCCTTCCTAATAATAATAACACATTTACAAAGCATGCTCTCCACAAAAGTTCTATGATATAGCACATATATTCACATAACTACACATGCATTTCATGGAGTCATTACCTATTTTGTTCAAAAGGATAGCATAAGACTATTATGATTTCTCCTACTGGGTAATGTTAAGTCAATAGTTTTCTTCTAATCTATCAGTCTAATAATTGTTTTTTTAAAAATGCAGTTAGTCTGATTTTGCTTTGTTTTTAATGAGACTATGATTAACTATTACTTTTTCTAGATATTAAAAAACCATCCCTTTAATAATATGTTCCAGAATTCTGACTAGAAGTGAAGCCAAACTCATTAGCCTAGAATATGTAGGCTCTACGTCCTTCTCTCTTTTGAAAGTTGGGACATTATATCCCCATCTTTACAAGGAGTTTAGCTTTTTCACCCCTAAACTATGGTTTATGGGGAAAATAAAAGAGAAGCCAGGAATATGTAAACATTAATTAATGAAATATAAACTCCATGAAAATACTTAACTACATACATTCTCTTTCTGAAACATTAACTATCACCTTGAGCCAGGTACTTTCTTTCTCTGGGCCTTAATCATTATCAGCAAATTGAGGGAATTGGATCTGATGATCTTTGTGACCCCTTCCAGGTTTGAAACTTTATGACAATCAAAGACACAGGAATTCTGTGTACAATATTGAACTGTAGTAATCAGGGCTTCATTTCCTTTTGGGTTTCTTAAGCCCAAGTCTTCTGGGCATCACCCTTCTTCTTTGACTGATCATGGGAAGTGGTTAGTCTTCTATTATCTAGCAGGGTACCTAATATGAAACAGGAGGAGGCTTGGGAAAGAGAAGGAAGAAGCAGGCAGAGCCAATAGCATTCATTCTCTCATTTTCTTCAAGCACTCTCTTGGCCACAGGTCCAAAAATAGGTTAAGTAGGGAAAAGAAGCACAATTCCTAAATTCATCCACCAGAAACTTTCAAAGATTCTTCAAAATCCAATAACAAACATCTCCTTCTGGTGAGGGATTCAAGTCCCTCCACCATTAAATTCTAGTTAATCTCTCCATTGTTATTGTATCAGAATGTTGCAAATAATGTTGCAACAAATGTTGTAAGTAAAAATGGCCAGGAACTGTTAATAAAGGAATGTTAAGTGGGGGAGGGGGAGGAATTTGAATACAGTATCTTTTCACTGCTTGTAGTTGGAAGCTTCATGTAACTATTTTAGGCCTAGTAAAATTGCTGAGAATAACAATACTTGGAGGCAAAACTCTATTTAATAAGTATTAAGGAAAACATTTGAGGAAAGGTAAGGAAAGGTAATGAAGGTGGAGGATTAGGATCCTTAAATCTAACAGGGGACTAAGCTTTTACCCACTTCCCTCTAGTTTGCAAGAATTTGCTTCTTGCTCAGGTTACCCCTAGTCTTCTTATTACTCCTTAATCTATACTAATTCCCAGATCTATTCTAAATACACTATGCTAATGTAAGCTTAAACATTAATATACAATAACTCCAAGTATTATATTTTATAAGATTTATTAATAATCACTTGAAGTAAAAGGAATAAAAAGATAAAAGTAAAAGCCTGAGTAAAGCCAGCTTTCCCAGCCGCGAACACAGGAGAAGAGAGCAAGAGGGCAGAGCTACACAACTCATTTACAAAACGTGAGGACTCAACGTGGGGATAAAAGAAAAAGGAATTTGGGGATGAGAAAAAGAATTCTGGGAGATGGAGTCTTTAGAGTACAACATTCTAATTACACACTAAATTATAATCCTCTTATTTATAATAAAGTTTACTGTCTCTGTTAATTTCTCTCAGCTATGAATCAGTCTCTGTGCCAACTGCCAGTCCTTGCGGGCCTACCTAAACTTTTCAGCCTAAGCAGGCTTCTGGACCTACAAAGGCCTCAAAAATGGCTGCCTGTCTCCAGCCACACAGAGGAAAAACACAGTCTCTTTCTGTCTCCTTAGATCTCTTTCAGCTTTAAATCAGTTTGGTTATTCACTCTCTCTGCCCAAAATGCCAGCACTTTCAGGCCTAGCTAGGCTTTTTGGTCTAAGTAGGCCTCAGAATGGCTTGGCCCTCTCAGTAGCCACACAAAGGAAAAACTGCTTCTCTCTTTCTCTTTTCTGTTGATTTTCACCACAAACTTATTCCAGAAACTCTAACCTGTTCTCCTCCTTCACCAGACACTGGTTTTTTTCAGTGTTCCTGGGAGCAGAAACACCAGCCTTCTCCTAGGGGAAAAAACCTTTAGGAGACCCCCCTGCTGTGCAAGTCTGCAGTTGGGAAACCAACTCACTCAGGCTACCCAGAACTCCAACAGGCCCCCTTCCCAAGATTCTGTCTGGCCTTAAAGAAACCTCACCCACTATTCTTCACCCTGTCCTTAGCTGCTAAGATCCCAATTACTCCAAATGGTCCTCATTAGCCCTATGGCTTAATTAATCTTAATACTACATATCTTCTTTAAGCAACCTTTAAAACATTCTTTTTAAGTTAGTCCCTTCACTAGTTGTCCTGCATTGTCTCTACATTTCTTCAAGCCATTCCTTAACAGTGAAATATCTCTTCCCCAGTCTCTGTCAATTAAAATCCTATCTGAACTTCATTGCTTCATTCAAATATTATGTCCAACAACCTGCCTTTTCCTGGTCTACTCATCTCCTCTTCCTTGCCTTATCTTCACAAGTCACAAGTTTGCATCCATTCATACAACTATCATAATCTATTTTTCATTATACTTATTTATGTGTCATACCATACTTCAAGACTATGAGTGCCACGAGGGCAGGAACTGTGTCTTATATTTATAACTTTTATAGCAATATTCTCTAAGTACAATTGTCTACATATATTCATGGTGCAGTAAAAAGAACCTTAGACTGAAAGTCAGAAAATTTAGGTTCAAATCCTGACTGTGATCTTTAGTAATTTATTTTGGACAAGTCATTTTACTTAGCTTCTGTTTTCTCATTTACAAAATGAGGGTAATATTTTTTTTTACTATTTCTTTCATGAATATATTCTGAAGAGAATATTTTGTAAACCATAAAGCATTTTACAAATATGAGCTATAATATAGTTGCATTCATTTGGGAACATTATAATACTTCCTTCAAAGATGTTTTTTCCCTTCCCTTTCACTTACTCTCTGAGTTCTCCTCATAAGTTTATTTTTCTAAGGACCATTCACTTTGGAACAAAAAGTCAGGACTCTTCCTCCTCACTATTTTTGATGGGCCAATGGTTTACCTTCTGAGGCCTTCCATGCCTTCCATAGGTCCTCCACACTGATGAGCTTATCCTCCCCATGAAATGTGCTGTGCTTCACTGTTGGGTCATGGTAGTTGAGATCTTCCCTCAAAAACTGGGAAAGAAATATACAAAAGTCAAACAAATACACAGGACAAATGAACATATCCCCCGTAGGAGTCCTTTCCTATTTCATCCAAACCATCAATGATCTCATCTTTCTCTAAATTCCCTCAGCCCTTAGACTTTTTATCCTTTTTTTGTACTTAATAAACATGCCCTGGTAGAGCTTGTCATTTTGTTTTGTCTCTCTCCTTGAGAGCAATGACCAGATATCATATGGCTTTGGAGATATAGTCAATAATAACTGTTTGGTAAATAACTTTCAATGGGGTATTTTGAGATTACTTTCCAACCCCAAATGCTAGAACCAGCCTAGGACATCAAGACAAGATTGTGAGAACCATTGCTATTCTTGTCAATACCATGGCTGGGGATGTGACAGAGAACATGCCAGCAAGCTGAAAAAACGATGATGGCTAAGGAAAGTTGTGAAATGGTTGCAATTAGGAGTATGTGAAGGCAATGAGTAGTAGTGAACAGATTTAAAAAGGAAAAGTAGTACCTATTAATGGTAGTTTTAAAGCTCGCTACTATAAATTAATACCCATTTATTAAGCCTACTATGTGCTAGACACTGTGCTAGGCTCTAAGAACTTTAGTAGATTTGTCTGTAGAGAGTAATTCAGGGTGGAGTCAAGATGGCAAACTGAGAAGAAGCTTTAGAATCTAGCTCTACCCCTACACCTCTTCAATAAAGATATAGAAAATGCACCAGATGGAATTCTGATCAGGAAAGTCAAGAAGTTACAATGAGTCACTCTACTAGTCCAGTACAACTTTGAAAGATAGAAAGGTCTATGAATACTAGCATCCAGGGACTGAGAGATGGCTGAGACAGAGTACCAGAAAGACATCTCAGGAGATCCCTGAGCAAGTACTGAGGTACAGGAATAGGTACCATCTGGCAGAACTGTTCCCTTTTCTCCAGTATTGCATAACAAATCCAGGGTGGAGAAAGCTGGTTGTGAGTGTTACCTCTTATTATGACTGAACATTAAATAAGTTCTAGGAAGCAAATGATAGCTATGGGATGTCAGGAGTAGAATGCAGAGTTCCAAATCAAAGAAGAGCTGGCATTTCAGTCCCCCTGAACCTGGAGAGCCTCCCAGAGGGTCAACAGTGGCTGAGTCAAATAGCAGTCTACTGATACCAACCAGAAAGAAGTTGAAAGACCTAAGTCTAGGTCAGGAATTTGCAGAACTCAGACCAGAAGGGCAGTGAACAGACTTCCTCCCCCACCACACCACTCTGTGAGCATTGAAAGTTTGCAGGTCCCCAGCTAGAGCATTGAAAGTAACAGACAAACATTACAAAGATAGAGGCTCAGACCAAACATCCCTCTCCCCCATTAAAATTATCAGAATTAATTTAAGTTTCAAAGTCAAGAAGTAGCTGGAAGAATATATAAGCATAAGAAACACAAAGCCTAGAATAAATGTTCCAAAAGGCAAAAGATCTAGGATTATCCAAGAATAGCCTAGCCAGCACTACTAAGTATAATCCTACGAAGGGGGAAAATGAATCTTTAATGAAATAGAAGACTTCCAAGCATTCCTGATGAAATGATAAGAGCTGAGTAGAAAATGTGATATATAAACACAGCAATCAAGAGGAACACAAAAAGGTAAAAATGACTGAAAAATCATAAGAGACTAAACAAGGTAAATTTGTTTATATTCTTATATACAGGGCCATACTAAACATAGCCAGGAGTTACAGAGGGAATCTAAGTAGAGAAAAGGCCTAGATGTAATTCTATTGGTTGGAGAGTCCTTTTTTTCTCTTGGAGGATTATGTTCAATCCACCTCTTAGAATATCATATTCTATACCTTCTGATCTTTTAATGTAGAAGATGCTAGGCCTGTGTAATCCTGACTGCAGCTCCTCGATAACTGAACTGTTTCCTTTCACCAGCTTGTAGTACTTCTTCCTTGGTCTGAGAGTTCTGGAATTTAGTGACAATAGTCCTGGGGTACTTTATTTTGGGATCTCTAAGGAGGTGATCAGTGGATTCTATTTCTATTTTTCTTTCTTGTTTGAGGATATCAGGAAAGTTTTCCCTGTTGATTTACTGTAATATGGTGTCCAGGCTCCTTTTCTGATCATGGCTTTCAGATATTTCAGTAATTCTTAGACTATTTCTTCTGAATCTCTCTTCCAGGTTGGCCATTTTCCAGTGAGATATTTTAGATTTTCTTCTGTTTTTTTACTTTTTAAATTTTATTTTATTGTTCCTGCCATCTTATGGCTTCATGAGCTTCTAATTTGTCCAATTCTAATTTTTAGGGAATTATTTTTTCCCAAAGTTTTTGTTTCCTTTTCCATTTTGCTAATCCTACTCTTTAAAGAGTTGTTTTCTTCAGTGGTTTTTTGACCTCCAGATAGAGAGCTGATAGAGTCACAATGCAAACTGAAGCATATTTTTCTCTTTCTTTTTTTTTTTTTTTTGGGACATGTCTAATATAGGAAATTGTTTTGTATGACTATACATATATATATATATTTATAATGGGTTTGTTTGTTTTTTTTCTTGCCTTCTCAAAGGGGTGGAAAAGGGAAGAGAAAAGAGGGAAAGAATTTGCACTGAAACAAAATTAAGAGAGAGATAGCACAAGCATTACCTCGTTAAATCCCTGGGGTTCAGAAAAAAACAGCAATACATTATCAAAGAATATCAGTGTCTGAGATCCACAGGAGACTTGCATGTTTTCCCTTATATATCCCAGTTGATGCCAACCTATGTGTGAAGGAGGTCAGCAGAGAGAAGTACATTATCTACCTTTGTTATCTCTCTACATTGGCTGAAAGGGTTACCCTTCTAGTAGAGATAGTATATATTATATTATTAAGGGCTTCCTAAACACAAAATGTGCACCACTGAGACAAAAGTTATCTGAGGCTCTACCATATAAGTTTCTAAGATTATTCAAGAGTTATAGATATGAGAGATCTTTGCTACATGAGATTCATAGGCCCTGATAATAGCCATATAGAACTTGGGAATGGCATGTAGCAACCATACTCAATTACAAGAAAGCCACTGTCTCTGCTCTTCCTACCTAGAAGTAATGGGACCAATAACTAAGAACTCAATATGCCTTTCCATACTAGTCCCAATGAACCTGTAATGCTGAGGAATTACATGATAGGGGACTTCATGTTTGGATCCATTCTAGTTCAGAGCTCTGCAGCTTCCCTTGGTCAACCCCTTTTGTCCTGGGTTGCCTCCCTAACTCCAACTGTTCTGTCTCTGTGCTTTCTGCACATGCCATCTGAATTATTAGCCTAGAGGAAAAAGGCCAAATATCTCAGTCTAGAATTTGAATACTCTCAAGATCTGACCTACCTTTCTCTCCAGCCTCATTTCACATTGAATCCCTTCAGCCAAAGTATAATACCCATTGTTCTCCAAAATTTTCAATTTTCATAGATTCACTCAGGTAGTTAGTTCCTCACCCCCATTCATAGTTAAAACTCTAACCACCAGAGATAATGTCATCCCCACCTCCCTTAGTGGAGAGGGGAGATGAGTTACCCACACGTGACAATAAGTAACAAATCAAGAACAAGGGACTGCCCTTTGGGCAGTCCAAAACCAGTATTGAGGCTGCCATTTGTCCACTTGAATTAGAGGTGGACCCCCAGGAAGTGATGAAAGATGCTATCTCTTCAAGTATGATGGTAACTTCCCGTAGAGGCAGTTCGAGCTTTGAACTTGGTGCTGAAGGATCTTGGTTGATACCTCAGGTAGCTTCCCCTCTGAATTGTCACGTGGGTAAGTTAGGCTGACTTCCTTTGGCCTAACTTGGCATTTCCAGAATCTCTGCCTCAAGCAGGCTTCTTTGCCTCTCTAATTGCTAAGGCCTTGTGACCAGTAGCCTAGTTTAATTAGCCTTTTAACCCTCTTTCAGTCCGGCCTCTGCCAGTCCAGGCCAGCCCCTCTCTCCCTCTCCCTCTCTCTCCCTCTCTCCCTCTGTCCCTCTCTCTCTCTTTCTCTCTCTCTCTCTCCCCCTACCTTCCCAAATTTCTAAATAAACAACCATAAAACCCATCCTGACTTGGGTCTGTTTTAATTATGGAATCACTCTAGATCTGATTGATTCCTGGCGACCACACCTTAATATATATCTATATAATATCTAATTTTCCCTAATACACAAGAAAGGGATGTAAGATCTGTACCAAAGGAGGGAGCATCCACATACCATAAGTAACTTTTTTCCTATTTCCCCTGCCCAGTTTCAAGTATGGATAAGTTCTTAATAGATATGCTGAATGAAAAAAAAATGCATTCTTAAGTGCTTCTTGTGTTTAGTTTAGAAGAATCTGGGGAAAATATAGCACCTTCCCCACATACAGATCATTATATTACATTTTAGGTGCCACATTTTTTTATCATATTTGTTTTAATTTTTTAACATTTATTAATATTCACTTTTAACATGGTTACATGATTCATGCTCCTACTTTCCCCTTCACCCCCCGCACCCCCCCCACCCATGCCGACGCACATTTCCACTGGTTTTATCATGTGTCATTGATCAAGACCTATTTCCAAATTGTTGATAGTTGCATTGGTGTGGTAGTTTCAAGTCTACATCCCCAATCATGTCCACCCCAACCCATGTGTTCAAGCAGTTGTTTTTCTTCTGTGTTTCCTCTCCTGCAGTCCTTCCTCTGAATGTGGGTAGAGTTCTTTTCAATAAATCCCTCAGAGCTGTCCTGTGTCATTGTATTGCTGCTGGTACAGAAGCCCATTACATTCAATTTTACCACAGTATATCAGTCTCTGTGTACAATGTTCTTCTGGCTCTGCTCCTTTCACTCTGCATCAATTCCTGGAGGTCTTTCCAGTTCACCTGGAACTTCTCCAGTTTATTATTCCTTTGAGCGCATTAGTATTCCATCACCAGCATATACCACAATTTGTTCAGCCATTCTCCAATTGAAGGACATACTCTCCTTTTCCAGTTTTTTGCCCCTACAAAAAGCGCAGCTATAAGTATTTTCGTACAAGTCTGTTTATTTATGATCTCTTTGGGGTACAAACCCAACAATGATATGGCTGGATCAAAGGGCAGGCATTTTTTTATAGCCCTTTGAGCATAGTTCCAAATTGCCAGCCAGAATGGTTGGATCAGTTCACAACTCCACCAGCAA
This sequence comes from Gracilinanus agilis, assembly GCF_016433145.1. Taxonomy (NCBI): domain Eukaryota; kingdom Metazoa; phylum Chordata; class Mammalia; order Didelphimorphia; family Didelphidae; genus Gracilinanus; species Gracilinanus agilis. The sequence goes on from NC_058132.1 coordinate 91,352,470, forward strand.
TGCATTAATGTCCCAATTTTGCCACATCCCCTCCAACATTCATTACTCTCCCCTTCTTTCATTTTAGCCAATCTGCTAGGTGTGAGGTGATACCTCAGAGTTGTTTTGATTTGCATTTCTCTAATTATTAGAGATTTAGAACACTTTCTCATGTGCTTATTGATACTTTTGATTTCTTTATCTGAAAATTGCCTATTCATGTCTCTTGCCCATTTATCAATTGGGGAATGGCTTGATTTTTTATACAATTGCTTTAACTCCTTGTATATTTGAGTGATTAGACCCCTG